>NC_040885.2:526687-801687 GCF_900634795.4 Betta splendens | reverse complement strand
TGGTGCCTGGGCTTGTTTTGGTGGAAACCTCCCGGGTCACCGCTTCCTTCTGCTTAATTATGACGATTTCCATAATTATCCGCGGCTTCCTTCGCCGTCACTGCTGGCGTTTGGCAAGGTGACCTTTCACGCGCTGCAGAAACGCTGCCAGCGCCCGGCCCGCGCGCCGAGTGACGCTGTTAGCTTCCCTTTTGAAGTGGAGGAGGCAGCCCGCTTACGGCGGGGGCACTACTAATTGCAGACCCTGTTTGTTGTGAAGGTCGACACGGGAACCTGCCTCCCTCTTCACCCGTGCCCAGAAACAAGACTGTTTGCTCCCAAAACGACCGGAGCTTTTTCTGTCTTTTAGTCAAACTCTGAGAATGTTTGGGGCCTAGTGAGCTGTGGGTACGAACAAAACACACACATGTTTGAAACTGAAAAATAATTGGCGGCATGTCATGACTGCTACAGTAGATGCATCTTTTCCACCTGTTTTCTTGGCTTTTGTCGGAGCCAGTTGCTGGTGAAGTACCGTTTACAGCCACATGGGGGCTCTAGAGGTCAAAAAATGCTCCTCCGTAAGCTACATCTTATCTCCTAAATCTTAAAGGCGGACTATAACAAGCCAATAGACTAAAGCACTGAGATGAGTCTGACCACAGTCACTTACAGTCATTTTCTGGCAGCATCCTCCTAGAATGAGTCACCAAACGCTTTCCACGCTGTCAGCTATGGCGTCTTAATAACCTCACAACAGCCACCTGGCATGTGTTGCGTGAAGCGTCTGCAGCCAGTCAGTTTGTGTGGCATTTCACTGGAGCTGCAGATGGCAGGTGCATATGCACGTTTGGCACGCCGGCCGTTCCTCACGTACGACACAAGCTCCAGACTACAGGACGCCGGAGTCTGTAATGTTCTGCTTGATGTACTGTCAGGCTCCTTCTAGTTTGTCTGGCCTGCCTGTGACAGCACAGACAAACAGTGAATCCAGTCAATTCATACACTATGGTTCACAGTATAGAATGTGCAGCTCATTATTTATTCTTTTCGGGAATCTTGACATTAAATGAGACCAGTAGGATCATGTGCTTTAAATACACCGTGACCTTAACCTCCATGACCTCCTTGACCTCCTAAAAACCGCCCAGCGTGCTGGGGCGTCCCCTCCGCGTCCGCGGCATCTGCCGGCTATCTGGCCTTTCGCAGCCACAGACATGCTTGTCAGGTATTGACGGGACAAAGACGCGGGCCTTTGATGAATTGCACGGCGCCGCCGCTCGCCCATGTCTGTCAGAATACATCAATCGCCTGGCTAACCCGTCAGTTCGCGGCGGCCCGGCTTGTTGGCTGCCCAGCAACCGGTGGCGCTCCCCGGCAGCCACCTCCCGTCCGCCCGCCACGGGAATAGCAGCATTTAGCCACGCTTGAGGAGACTTTCGCAGCGTGTGCTGGGCTCCGTTGCATTAAAATGGCCATAACAGAATGGTTTAAAGCCAACATTGAGACATTAGATACACTGTCATTATGCGCATATAGCTGGAGGCTCGCTGTGCAACACATGAATTTTAAACAGCGGGGCTCTGAACAGGGACGAGTGGAGGGAAGGGCACCACTTCTGCACTCTGAATCTCAGACTGCTCCTGGTTTTCTACTATGCTGACTGGGACTTTTTGGCTTTTTAGAGCGGCCGAGGCTTCTGTAGATACTTTTAGTTATTTATTTACAAGGTAGCAGCACTGTAGTATAATGATTACCAGGCACAATGATCAGAAACCTCTCCTCTATAACTTCTTAATATGTTTGGATTCTTTTCTTTATGTTAAATTAATTATTGCTTTGAACTTCATGACGTTCCCTAACTTAAGACTGACATGGGTGTAAATCATACAGTGGCTTTGGTGACTCAAATGATGATACTCTTTATCAGATGAATGTGATTTACCTTCATTACATGAGTCATATCATGAATCATTTATCATTTAGTAACATTTCGCAAACAACAATAACAATAATAATATTAATAGTAATAATAATAATAATAATAATAATGTCAGAATTTAGTCTGTTTGTACACCAGTAGAATGTACACACTCAGTAAGGACGCATACTGTAGACACTGTACACACACACACACACACACACACACACACACACACACACACACACACACACACACACACACACACACACACACACACACACACACACACACACACACACACACACACGCAGCTTTGAAGCCTCACAGTTTAAAATCCAGCCTCTGCCTGGGTCTGATGTAGGCAATAAGGAGAGGAGACCTGTGAACCCTCTGACCTCATTATGCCAGGAGGAGGCGAGCGGCTCTTTGTTCTCGCTGCTGCCTGTGACACCACTTCTCCTCCCTTGCTTCCCGTCTCTCTCTTCCTCAATAAAAAACCACACTGTTTCTGCGACAGGGGCAGCCCAATGACCAGTCGCCACCAGTGACAGTCATTCTGACTGTAGACTAATTATATCGAGAACACACATTAAGCAAAAGCAGTCTCACTTTCTATTCTTAATCACAGCAACACTAAGAGTTCAATTCTATTGTATTCTATTTCCGATTTCTCTCAGTAGATATAGGTTATAGGTGTGTGTGCGTGTGTGTTTGTGTGTGAGTGTGTGCATGTGTGTGTGTGCGATTGTGTGTGTGTGTGTGTGTGAGAGCCTCAGGAGAGCCAGAGACGGAGAAGTGAGGGAAATGAAAGTGGAGGGATGATAGCGGAGGGGCGCCCTCAGAGAGCCAGGGATCATTGATGGGGCTCTCTGGAGAAGAGAACAAACAAACTTTAAATCAGAAAGGATGAGAGAGGCCATGGCCTGCAGAAATGGAAGCCTCTACAGTGTGTGTGTGTGTGTGTGTGTGTGTGTGTGTGTGTGTGTGTGTGTGTGTGTGTGTGTGTGTGTGTGTGTGTGCGCTCTCAGCGGCCACGTACTGCCGGTGTGTGTGTGTGTGTGTGTGTGTGTGCGTGTGTGCCTGCAAAGCTCATTCAGCTGAGCGTGAAAAGTTTCTGAGTCAGTGTAAAGTCACGTACATAAATGAAATCTGGGCTTATGGTACAGTATAACCAAGGTTTTCTCGAGGCTGTAAAGAGGCTTATAGGTAGCGATGTCGCCAGCAGGGTCTGCGGTGCTCAGGAAACGCTGCCAGAGACTCTTAGGAGGGAACAACGAGCTCTGAGGGTGAAGATAAGGACGCTGGACACAAAGATTAGATTTACTAAACATGCACGCAGACATTTGTGGCTGAATCGTCACAATCATCTTTCCCAGAGACTCATAGGTTTAATGTGTAATACAAGCTAAGACAGCGCAGACTCCTAAGCTTTAACTTACTGTACTCACGTTATCAACTATGACTGATGTAATGATATGTAAATATCATCTGTTCCAAATGTGATTGTGTCTGTCAGCGTTTTGACTGTAATAAAGCAGTTCTGACTTCACTTTTAGTGACATCACAAACACAAAGACGTTTTTCACCAAGGGCATCAAGCTGTGGGTTCAAATGTACTCAGAGTATAGTGTGTCCTTCAGGTCCACTCCTCTCAGGGCAACATTATAATTACCCAGACCGAGGTCCCCAGGGGAGCGTGCAGATAATCAGGGGAGATTAGACGCTGGTTGTGTGTTGGAGGTGTCAAGTGAAAAAGCAATTATCCTCAAATAAATAATGAATTTCAGGAACAAAATGCAGACAAGTCAACACATACACGTGCACTGACGCAAAACATGACAGGAAAGTATATGCGAGTAGGGGTTCACAGAGGGGCAACCATCTGCAGGCACCACACACACACACACACACACACACACACACACACACACACACACACACACACACACACACACACACACACACACTAAATGACACGTTTCATATTTGCGCGTAGCTCCACACGACTCCGAAAAATATGCTTTGCAATATTTGTTTACTGAGATCAAGTGGTTTGTTTCCTCTGAAAGGACTCAGAATAAATGATTATTTTTCTGCTCTCATCTCGTTTTTTTTTTTTTTTTTCCTCCTGCACACAATGACAACAACAGAGCCGCTTCTGTGACGAAGTTAATGAGGGCACTCGGCTGAGAATAAAAGCAAAGTATCACTAAAGAGTGTTTACTCGTGAATCAAAGGATATGAGTCTGGAATAAATTCAGGAGTTTATACAAAAGTAAATAATTCATTGTTAAATCCCTTAGAGAAGCTGTTGCGGTGTGTATTTGATTATTTCTAGGATGCATTGATTTGAATTGAAGATTGCTTGTATGTTATAAAATAACTGTAAGCCGCATGAATTCCCAATGAACAATCTCTCTCTCTCTCTCTCTCTCTCTCTCTCTCTGTCTCTCTCTCTCTCTCTCTCTCTCTCTCTCTCTCTCTCGCTCTCTCTCTCTCTCTCAGTCTCGTACCAGGTGAAGCAGGGGACGTGCGAGGTGGTGGCCGTCCATCGCTGCTGTAATAAGAACAAGATTGAGGAGCGCTCTCAAACCGTCAAGTGTTCCTGTTTCCCAGGGCAGGTTGCTGGCACCACGAGAGCCAGACCCTCCTGTGTGGAAGGTAAAACGCGCTGTTTGTTCAGTGTTACACCATTAAAACCAGTGGGAGTTGGAGCTGTTTGGTATCTTTTGCGAAACCTTGCTACCGCGAGTTGCATCCAAGATAAAGTTTAACATGAACGACCACGACTCAGGCTGCACGACACCATTTTAAGGTGATGAACGCACTGCTGAGCCCGATGATCAGATTCTGATCATGAGAAGATGAACAATAAAATCAAACTAAAATAACCTGGAACCCCCTAAAAGGAGTCAGACAGTTAAAGCTTGTGTGTGTGACCTGAGGAGAGTGTCACAGACTCAAGGTAGCGGACCCACACGCACAGCGGAGACAAGGCTCGGTGACAAAAAGGTTTAATGGTTCTCGTGGTCAGACAGGCAAAGGTCGGTACACGGCAATCCAGAAACTCAAGCAACGGTACAGACGAGGGCAAGGCAAAAGACACGGTCAAGACGGCAGACAGCAACTGGTACACGATAAACTTACAGGCTGAACGCTGGAGAGTTGTCACGGGTGAATGAGCAAACAATCTGGCAAGGTGCTGGGCTTAGAGGTGGTGCTTAAATACCAGGTGAACTAATAGCAGATGAAGTGCAGGTGTGGATAATGCGGACCGGTACTGACAGGGAACAGCTGTGATGTGACGTAGCAGTAAGTCCCTTCAACATAAAAGCGGATCTAGAACCAGGACGTGACAACTAAACAGGAAGTATTACAAAATAAAACAGGAAACAAGAAACAAAACCCAGATCGTGACAGTACCCCCCCTCCCAAGGGCGGATTCCAGACGACCAAAGAAAAAAAACAAAACCCAAGCAGGGCGGGCGGAGGGAGGACCGGCGGAGGGCAAGAACCAAAAACAACCCGCATGGAACACCGACAGGGCGGGCGGAGGGCGGACTGGGGGAGGGCAAAAACGGAAACCCCCAACAACACAAAACACACGCCCGAACACGACAGACCAGAGGACCCCCCCGAAAAACAAAACAAGACCGAGTCCCATAATCAAGAAAACATGAATGTCCATGAGACAAGAACAAAGTCCACGTCCAGGGAAACTCAGAGTCCAGGAATCCCCTCACGGCGGGTGGAGACGCGGCGAGATCCTACTCAGCCATCGCTGAGGCAGGGTGGCACGCCTAGTGCCCTTGAGCTGGGCCAGCGTCCACGGGGACCACCCCGAACGGCGATGTCCTCCA
The DNA here is from genome assembly GCF_900634795.4 of Betta splendens. NCBI lineage: Eukaryota > Metazoa > Chordata > Actinopteri > Anabantiformes > Osphronemidae > Betta > Betta splendens. The sequence goes on along the minus strand of NC_040885.2, from coordinate 795,924 downwards.
GGCGGACGCCGATCCTGAAGACTGAGGGGTCGAGGCGGACGGCGCCGCAGGAGGCAGCGCCATCCAGGCAGCAGGGGGCGCCGAGGGCGAGGCCACCAGTCTGGCAGCCGAGACAAAGACGAGGCAGGAACCAGAGGCGAAGACAGACGTGGAGACGAGGCAGGAACCAGAGGCGAAGACAGACGTGGAGACGAGGCAGGAACCAGAGGCGAAGACAGACGTGGAGACGAGGCAGGAACCAGAGGCGAAGACAGACGTGGAGACGAGGCAGGAACCAGAGGCGAAGATAGACGTGGAGACGAGGCCGGAACCAGGCCACCAGGAACCGATGCAGACGCGGCCAGCACCGGGCCTCCAGGACTGGAGACAGACGTGTCCGGGACCGGACCACCATGAGCAGAGACAGACGTGTCCGGGACCGGACCACCATGAGCAGAGGCGAACGTGTCCGGGACCGGACCACCAGGAGCTGAGGCGAACGTGTCCGGGACCGGACCACCATGAGCAGAGGCGAACGTGTCCGGGACCGGACCACCATGAGCAGAGGCGAACGTGTCCGGGACCGGACCACCAGGAGCTGAGGCGAACGTGTCCGGGACCGGACCACCATGAGCAGAGGCGAACGTGTCCGGGACCGGACCACCATGAGCAGAGGCGAACGTGTCCGGGACCGGACCACCATGAGCAGAGGCGAACGTGTCCGGGACCGGACCTCCAGGAGCAGAGGCGAGCGTGTCCGGGACCGGACCGCCAGGAGCTGCACCTGCACACATTGGCTCAAAAAACACATGAACCAGGAGCGGGCCGACCACCTCCTCCGGGAGGTCGGCCGGAGACGGAGCTGGACCGACCTCCTCCGGGAGGTCGGCCGGAGACGGAGCTGGACCGACCTCCTCCGGGAGGTCGGCCGGAGACGGAGCTGGACCGACCTCCTCCGGGAGGTCGGCCGGAGACGGAGCTGGACCGACCTCCTCCGGGAGGTCGGCCGGAGACGGAGCTGGACCGACCTCCTCCGGGAGGTCGGCCGGAGCTGCAACAGACGCTGCGGCAGACGCTGCGGCCGGGACGACCCCCTCCTGGGGATCGTCGGGGGCTGCGGCCTCCGAGGGGCCGACAGTGGCAGGAACTAGAACGGCGTCCTCCTCAGGGGAGCCGACAGGAACTGGGACTAGAACGGCCTCTACTTGGCCGACAGGAACTAGAACGGCGTCCTCCTCTGAGGAGCCGACAGGAACTGGGACTAGAACGGCCTCTACTTGGCCGACAGGAACTAGAACGGCCTCTACTTGGCCGACAGGAACTGGGACTAGAACGGCCTCAATATGGCCGACAGGAACTGGGACTAGAACGGCCTCAATATGGCCGACAGGAACGGGAGCGGCCTCAATATGGCCGACAGGAACTGGAGCGGCCTCAATATGGCCGACAGGAACGGGAGCGGCCTCAATATGGCCGACAGGAACTGGAGCGGCCTCAATATGGCCGACAGGAACAGGAGCTGGGGCCTGGTGTGACTGGCCAGGAGTGTCCGCTAGCTGGCGTAAAGATGGAGCTTGATCTTGAGCTTGAGCTGGAGCCGAGGCTTGAACCTGACGTGACTGAGCTGGAGCCGAGGCTTGAACCTGACGTGACGCAGCCGAGGCTCGAGCTGCTGCAGGCTGGGCTGGAGCGTGGCATGGCTGAGGTGAGGCTAGGGCGGGAGTTGCTGCCGCCAGTGGTGCAGCCAGGGGCGCTGGGGCCAGTGGTGCAGACTTAGACGCTGGGGCCAGTGGTGCAGACTTAGACGCTGGGGCCAGTGGTGCAGACTTAGACGCTGGGGCCAGTGGTGCAGACTTAGACGCTGGGGCCAGTGGTGCAGACTTAGACGCTGGGGCCAGTGGTGCAGACTTAGACGCTGGGGCCAGTGGTGCAGACTTAGACGCTGGGGCCAGTGGTGCAGACTTAGACGCTGGGGCCAGTGGTGCAGACTTAGACGCTGGGGCCAGTGGTGCAGACTTAGACGCTGGGGCCAGTGATGCCGGCTCTGATGCAGGAACGGGTGCAGGCTCTGATGCAGGAACGGGTGCAGGCTCTGATGCAGGAACGGGTGCAGGCTCTGATGCAGGAACGGGTGCAGGCTCTGATGCAGGAACGGGTGCAGGCTCTGATGCAGGAACGGGTGCAGGCTCTGATGGGGGTTCAATGAAACCCAGGGCCTCTCGCAGCGCAGGCTTCCGGGCGATGAGCAGGGCGGCTTCACGGAAGTGACGCTCCTTGCTTACCGGGTCGGTCTCTGCCTCAGCGGAGTTCAGCCAGTGTGCAAACAGGAACAGGACTGGAGGGGTGCATTGGGCACGGATCCGTTGGAGAATGCTGTCCGGGATGCCTGCGATGGAGGTGGGTATGTCGTCTGCTGGGGCGAGAGTGCCCTCTGCTGGCGAAGGAGGCAGTCTGATTTCCGTGATCGAGTCTTCTGGAGCCTGGACAGGGGAAACCGGCTGTCGTCGACGCCGTCTGGGCCTCCGACGGCTAGCTGTGGGCTTCTCCACTGCCAGGGCTGAAGCAGGGGCTGGGGCCACGGTACGGGCGGAATTGGACTCGGGAACTATGGCGGTAACGTGGGCATGGACTGGGACCGGTGAGCTGGTGTCTGGAACGGGAGCTGGATCTGCCTGAGCGGCAACGGGGGAGTGAGTTTGACTCGACTGAGCAGCGACAGGAACGTGAGCTTGGCTCGACTGAGCAGCGACAGGAACGTGAGCTTGGCTCGACTGAGCAGCGACAGGAACGTGAGCTTGGCTCGACTGAGCAGCGACAGGAACGTGAGCTTGGCTCGACTGAGCAGCGACAGGAACGTGAGCTTGGCTCGACTGAGCAGCGACAGGAACGTGAGCTTGACTCGACGGAGCAGCGACAGGAGCGCTTTCCGGTGCAGCAGGAACAGCTGATGAGACGCTGGCGGGCGCCGCGCGCAGAGCGCGTGCCAAATCCCTCCGTACTGCCTGGAGCTTCTCAAAAAGCGTCTGCACTCCCGGGTAGTCAAGCCACCAAAATTCCTCCTCCAGGATAGCGATCGCCTGTTTTATTACGCGGAGCCGCGCCTTCAGACTGGGGGCTTCCGCGTAATTCCTCGCGAGCTCCCCGAAGCACCAGCGGAGGTCCTCCGGCAGCCTCGAGCAGGTAAACACCATCGCGACTCTGCGTTGTTCGAGTAAACAAAACAAAATCCCTTGCAGCCTTTAAACCGATGCAAGACGCCGGCTGGGTCCGAGTGTGGCCAGATTGTACTGTCACAGACTCAAGGTAGCGGACCCACACGCACAGCGGAGACAAGGCTCGGTGACAAAAAGGTTTAATGGTTCTCGTGGTCAGACAGGCAAAGGTCGGTACACGGCAATCCAGAAACTCAAGCAACGGTACAGACGAGGGCAAGGCAAAAGACACGGTCAAGACGGCAGACAGCAACTGGTACACGATAAACTTACAGGCTGAACGCTGGAGAGTTGTCACGGGTGAATGAGCAAACAATCTGGCAAGGTGCTGGGCTTAGAGGTGGTGCTTAAATACCAGGTGAACTAATAGCAGATGAAGTGCAGGTGTGGATAATGCGGACCGGTACTGACAGGGAACAGCTGTGATGTGACGTAGCAGTAAGTCCCTTCAACATAAAAGCGGATCTAGAACCAGGACGTGACAACTAAACAGGAAGTATTACAAAATAAAACAGGAAACAAGAAACAAAACCCAGATCGTGACAGAGAGCTGCAGTAACATGAAAGGGTATCGCTGCTGCTGCTGCTGCAGGTAATGGAGGCTGTGTCTCTTCGCTTCCTTCTTCCCTCGCGTATGAAAGAAAAGAAGACGTCACGGCTGGAAACGGAAGCTACAGCTTTAATGACCACATTTAATTTGGGAGAGCTTTTTATTATATATCCACTTAGGCCCCATAGGTAACAGGTGGAGTGTAGGAAAGTATTCTCCTTTAATGTGTGGAGTGTTTGTGCCCCTGGTAGTCCACGCTGTGTGTGTGTGTGTGTGTGTGTGTGTGTGTGTGTGTGTGTGTGTGTGTGTGTGTGTGTGTGTGTGTGAGCGTATGGATGATAAACAGGTGAAAGCAGTGGGCTTTCATAGACCTCTGTTCCACCTGTTAGTCCGCTGCCGGAGCTCCTTCCCAGCACGGAACAAGCGGTGTCACTGACCCCCATCATCGGCTGACGGCCTCCTGAGATCCCTCACGCACGCTCCCCGTCAGTCGACCCCGTCCAATCACGCCGCATTAGCCCCCCCACCAGAGAAAACACAAGGCTGGTTCACACGAGGACCTCTGGAGCCCGTGGCTCGTTCAAACCGCGAGGTCAGGCGACGGGTGGGAAGTGACTCCGCGCTCACGCGGGCCTGAGTGACTGGTGCTTCGCGAAGACAGTGATAAAGAGAGGAACTCACCTCGTACGTTGTTCATCCTAAAACGTAGTTTTCATACATTATGCTACAAAGCTGCCTCTGTAAGTCCTGTTCTGACTGCTCTGGCTTCTCAGATCCTGAATTCGGGAACTGTGTAAACTCTGTACTTGAGATCACACTTTAACTTGTGATTTTGGGAGCACAGAGCTGTGTAATAAACACACAGTGACTATCCTATCCTGACCTATGTGAAATGAGAGACTCAATCATTATGTTTGATTACTGTGTTTGATGCATTGCTTGCTGTAATTAGTGTTTTTAGTTGCTTTATAATCTGCATGCTTTGCATTTGCCTAGTATTCATTATATTATTTATGTCACTTCATTAAAAGGAACCACATCTCTTCCTCATTCATCCAGTTACCGCTCTGCTATTCCTGCAAGTGACCAGTAGACGGTGCTTTTCCCATTCAAATGACTCCCAGCCGGTCACAAACACACCGTCTGGTTCAGTTCAGACCCATTTTCACAAACAACAAAAAGCAGATTTGTTGTTTAACCTTTCTGATGAGTTTTTAGATGGGAACAATCATTCGATAATGATAAAACCGGGCAACCATAGCGATGATGATTGGCTTTGTAATGAAAGTTAGGATGAATAAGGGATCGAGAAAGTTCGCGAAAACACTGCTTTGACACGTTGCTTTTGTTTGTAGATCTTTAAACCTATATATAGTTTGAAAGAGGAACGATTGGAACTGATGAGAGGCTAATAAACTCCAAATAATTACTGAATACGCAAATCCTCTAATGATCTATCCTGTCTTTACAATCACACACACACACACACACACACACACACACACACACACACACACACACACACACACACACACACACACACACACACACACACACACACAAATCAGCACCTCCATCGCACGGCGTTACGACGTTACGACGTTACGACGTTACGACGTTACGACGTTCTCTAATTTCCTATTCAGATCTCACCTCCCGGGTCTCGGCGCCGCTCGCTTCCAGATCCAGTGCTCAGCAGCTCTTATCTCATGAGTCACGCTTGACCCCCGAGTTCACGGCTACAAAAGATCTCATCTCAGCCAACAATGTCTTACACGCAGCGCCGTGCACGCGCGCTCCTCTCACCTTCTTAGTCGTGTGCACTGATGGAAGGAGACAAAACCCCTCTCAGTCGCCAGCCGTAGAGAAGCCATAGTGTAAATGGAGTTACATTATTAATGCGGCCTGTAAGAGGAGTAGCAGCTCCCATTACCAGCATCGTGGCCCATTACTGTGAGACCGGCTTTTTCAACTCAATGATACTTGTCACATATTTTCTTCCATGATCATTTTTCAGCAGCCGTGAAGCCGACTTCATATTGTTTTGTTTTTCTAAGGTGTGTGTGATTGCATTGTTAATACTGTAAATACCACGGCGAGGGTCTAAATTAGAATGGGAATGAAATGATAATAGACAATAAATATTAAAGAGGCGAATGTGTTTTCTTGGGAGCAACGTTCCGGCTGCACGTGCACCTGCACAGATTTTCCCATTTGGATACAAGCTTCCTTGTGTGTCCGCTGTTTTGTTTCACTGCAGCCACAGTCAGTATTAATAAGGTGTTTTGGTCTTTTTTACATCTCACTTGGGCTGCTGCCAAGGTTAGTTAAGCTCACAGGTTAGTTAGAAATGTGTTGGCTGGAGTCTGGGCTTGTGCGTCCTGAATCCAAAACAAATTTATGCTTGTATTGATTATTGTTTATGCAGAAAGTAAAAAAAATGCTCATACTTAAACTAATGTCATTATCATTCCAGTATAAAAACCTGTTTTCACAGTTTTTCCATTAATAATATGTGAGCATTAGCATCAAACTGTAAAGGTGTGATGTAAGTGAAGGTCCTCATTACGAGGGATGAGCAGGTGAATTGGTTTAACATTTAACAACGTGTTTTGCGCAGCAACTACACATTGGACATTCAGAAAACACGCTTGTCCTGAAGTAAACCGACAAAGTAGAAACCTTCATATATAGTATTTTGTGGATGTGTGTGTATTTGTTTTGCTCTGGGTTCCAGATAACAAGAGCTTGAAATCTTCCCACAGACACCGTCATTAAAGAGTGTTTGGCAGCGCGGAGAAAAACAGAGAGCTCCGAGATCTGATGAAAACAGTGGATGAGTGGATTCAGTTCGGTGTGTGACACGGTCACAGACAAACTGTGTTTTATTACTGGGAAAAGAAATCCAGTTTAGTGTCTCAGCGCACGGCAACCTGCTGTTTTACTGTAATATATGCTTGATAATGTCACGCTTTTGTCTTTCTCTTTCATGGTGCGTGTGTGTGTGTGTGTGTATGTGTGCGTGTGTTTACCGTACGTAATCATCTTTCGGATCGTTTTTCCCCGGCGCCTTCCGCCTGTGTTCTCTCGTCATGCTTAGCTCGCTGCGCGGCCATGGCCGCGTGAGCCGGGGCAACACAGATACAGTGTGTTAGTAAATCATTGCAGAAAGAGATGGATGCCTCTCTCCAGCGACGTCTGCACTCCAGGATCACTGAACGGAACAGTTACAATGCCTGAGGGTGCCGGTGCTCCTTGGGTCCAGCCCAACTTGTCACGCGTGCGTGTGTGTGTGTGTGTGTGTGTGTGTGTGTGTCCTTGAAGGACATTATATTCTCTTTAAATAGTGAGGACTTCAGAATCAGTGCATGTGCTAGAGCGCATCTACTGTAAACACTGCACGTATGTAAATGCACACATGATTAGGATGCACACACACACACACACACACACACACACACACACACACACACACACACACACACACACACACACACACACACACACACACACACACACGTGAAGCTGAGTGGGTTCAGGTGGTGCCTTTGTAAAGTATTAATGGGGAAACACTCTAACAGCAAACGCCTGAGTGCACATATTGCATTTGTGTGCTGTGCTTCACATCAAGCAGGCCACGACTGATACAACAGGACACTGAATATTTTAATGGGAACCAAAGGCTCATCAATGATCCTTTATCATGTGACTAGAATGACTTCAGATAAAAGAGTTGGAGGTGAACGGAATCTCTTTGATCTTGGTGACGTTTTCAGGTTGATGACATGAAATATGATCTGCCTCAGTGCGTTAAAACAAGAACTGTACAGTGAACATTTGCCTCGTGTTCATTTTAGGTCTGATTCCTTCAGATGAGGATGCGCTGAGCTACATTTAGTGTCTGCACGAGGGTTGTGCTTGTTAAATGCCACCAGATGTGGAACTGGAGCCGAGGTGTTAATGGGGCAGTGAAAAGGCGTCCGAGGAAAGAATGTGTGGAGCAACTGAACACGCGGGGTCTTATTTAGTCTGAAGGAGTGAACGTGAGGAGGAGAGAAGCTGCAGTTTCTGCTTTGTCCACTTGATGTCACAAACATTACAATGACAACGTTGGTTGACACGAGCAGAAGCTGTGCAGGGATCTATGCACACACACACACACACACACACACACACACACACACACACACACACACACACACACACACACACACACACACACACACACACACACACACACACACACACACACACACACACACACACACACACACACACACACTCAGATTGACGTGTTTTGATCAGCGGGAGCACAGACAGACCTGTGAGCAGCCTCGTGGCGTGGAACCTCTGCAGACCTTATTTAGAGAACCCCAGGGACCAGACGAGAACCTGGGGAACAACATCGCCTCAGTCCCTCTTGTTGCCTAATCACCTGCACCCTGAGCAAAGCGCCGTCTAGACGCTGCCCTCAGCCGATCTCGTGCCGAAAGTTTGGGTGAGAAGTTGAAAGGGACCCGATCGGAGCTTGGATTCTGTTGTAATGAGCTCACAGTGTTCGTGTGCAGTAGACCTTTTTAATTAGCATATGCACCTTGAACGACTTTAAATGAAGACTTCCGATTAGCAATTAGACCACTGTAGGTAAGCTCAGAGCTACTCCTCGGACTTTAAATCTCGCCCGTTTCAGAAACGTAGCAACACATCTGCTTGTTTAATCTAAAGAGAGGAGAGAATTCATAAAGCTGCCGCTCTCAGAATCCACTAAGCTAATAAGTATTTTCTGCTCATCGAATCTTGGCCTGTGATAATAATCAAAGTGCTCATTATTGTAAGCTGTTAAACGTCAGTCTGTACAGTGAATACAAAGATGGAGCCAGCAGCTACGCTCGTTCCTGGTCTAGGATAATGACTGGAAGCGGCTACAGTGTAGCTGTTACAGTGAATGGTCAGGAAGCAGCCTGTCGCACACTGATCCCCGATCATTGTCCGCTTCTGTTTTGGTTTTGGCACAGATTAAACCGAGATGAGGCGACAAACTGTGCCGGGCTAATTGCTGCGCTCCAGCGCTGCCTGTTGTGCTTTGGATCAAGGCGAGCTGGCTGGTTGGTGGCAACTTTGTATTCACAGCATCATAATCTCTGAGGTGATATTCATTTTTCCATCTAACTTCGGGCAAAAGAGTCACATCAGCACATTTTCCCGAGATGTTAAACTATTCCTCCACGAGGAAGCGTGAAATTCAGAACTGTACTTTTATTGTTGCGCAGCAACAACAACAGGAACACATTTAAATGCCACTTACAGAGAAGCTGTGGATAGAGATGTTCTCAGAGGTGATGTTCTCACCATCAGCTGCTTCACACACACTTGTCTCGTTGTCATCCATGACCTTCCTTATCTCATGCGATCAAACACTCTGCATCGCAGGTCATGTACTGACTCCTGTTCATTTCCTGACCTGACACTGGGCCCGTGCGTCCCCACCCTTCGCGTGCAGCGTGAGATAAGCTGCAGGGAACGCTGGCTCCGTAATAGCACTCGCAGGCCGTGCCCATTAGCTCTAAATAACACTCTCGCAGTGCAAAGCACCGTCGCCGACACCATAATGGCCACATTAACGAGCATTACACAGCCATTGGTTTTTAGAAGCGCTTTCTGCCACTGAGCTCATGCATCATAACAGTGTGTTCAACATAACGCCCCGTCTGGGCTGCCAGAGTTTTTTGTGGTGACTTAGCAACTTGGCATTAACTTGCTTCTCCGTATACATCTTCTCCGTCCCTGTTGTTCCATTTGTGCCGCCTATTTTCCACCCGGCTTCAGTTCGTTACTCTACTTCCCTCTGTGTTCTCTTTGTTTAATCTGCTCTTTTCTCCGTCGGACTCGGTGATAGTCAGCCTCAAATGGCCTCTTTCCTTCCCACACCCTTCTTCCTCTGCCTCTCTCAATTCCCCTTGCTGCTCCTTTCCTCACTACAAAGATGTTTTCTCAGTGAACGCCTATTATTTAGCCAGGTCTCCCTCCCTCCCTCCTCCTCCTCAGTCTCAGTTGTTTTCTTCTTACATGATGCTTGAGAGGATTTGTCCATGTTCTTTTGCATTATGCAGTTGAAAGTCCATTTCCCTGCCAATGCCACCCCATCTCCTTTCTTTGTTGGCGACAATAGTCACCAGAGATCAAGATTTCCCTCCAAACACCATCAATCGGGGGAATTTAATGAAGTTGGAGAAATGTGCACACTCTTTTATCCTGCTCTGCATCCACATGTGAGACAGAAAGATGGATGGATGAGTCTGAGGAAAGGGAATTGGGTTATTTTCAGCTGTTTAGCAGCCCTCTGTCTAGACTGTGGATCAGCTGAGCTGGAAATTTGAGTGTCAGCTGGTAAGACAAAGATCAATATCTGGCTTGGTCTAATCTTTGCATTTCATTTTACATAGATGCATATTTGTTAACATTAAGGGACAATTAGACAAATGTATTAAGTCATTTGCAAAATCCTTTCTCCTACCAGGGCCCTTTTTCATATTTAGTTGCTTTGAGTGAAAAAGGCATTTAATTTTGGCACAAATTATAAAATAGATCGTAAACATTAACGTCTCTTGTCTCAGATACACAAGCACAGATTGTCTTAATTGGGAGCAATTTATCAACACAATCCTGTTTGTGCTCTTTGTATCAAAGAACAGGAAGAATACTCACTGGCCCACCACAGTCCCTACAGTAGCTGTGACTTGTGCTTGTCTGATTACACCAGAAATAAATTACAAAAAGACAGGATATGCCGCGATTTCGTCTTAATTGCCTCGAACACCTGCACAGATGTAAGAATGTAGGCACATTTGTTTGTGGAGTAGTAATAATGTGGTGTTTGCTTCAAAACTCAGTAGCATTAAAGCTTGGCCACGTCCGCTTGGCTGAATCCAACACTTTTATTAGTTGTTGCCATCTGCATGCAATAAAGAAATCTTATGTATCAGTATCCTCCCCTGTTCTTTCTATTTATTTTTTTTCCCTGGCAGCTGCTAGAACTTCTCATTCCTCACACGGGTTTAAGATCCCATGTTGAGGGATTACTTTAATCTGATTAAAATGAAAAATGGTAACAACTATACATTTAAACTGCTATGGAAAGGTAATCACATTACAGATGAAAAACTGTAAGTTTGAACAGTACTGCCATATTTATTACAAGCCGTCCCAGCTGCTGATCCTGTAGGTAAATAGTATCAGCACCATGGACAGCGCTTGCATCGTTTATATAGTTAATTGTTGCTAAACTCTTTTTCTGACCAAATGAAGTAAGTACAGTGTGAACTCGTTAACCTGCAGTCTTCATTCTCCCCATGTCTTTATTTGTTCCCACAGCCTCCATCGTAGCTCAGAAATGGTGGTGTCAGATGCAGCCGTGTATGGATGGAGAGGAGTGTAAGGTCCTGCCTGACCTGACTGGTTGGTCCTGCAGCACTGGCAACAAAGTCAAAACCACCAAGGTGAGAACAATAGCTAAGTGTCTGTACTTGTGTACTTGTGACTTTTGTGTCTTTGTGGACACTCGTGTTATAGTCCTTGCTAGAAGTTTAAAAAAAATGAGATTTAGACAACTCACATTACTGTAGATTGTTCAGTGTAAAACACTATGTCCATCTTGACTAAGATGTGTGTATAACTGATAACTTTGAAACATCTCTCCAATTAGCATATTTTCTCACAAACAAACTTTTGAAGTCAACTAGATAAACATTTCTGTCCTTCAACCTGTAAATGATTATTTATAAATACTGTATAAATGAGGTAAACAACCTACTCTGGAGTATTTACTAAGCAAATCGAAGGTAAGCTTAGGAAGGAAGGTTGTTACTGTATGATGTTCAAGTCAGTCACAAATCAATGTTGTCAAATTTAAGCACTGATTTCAGTCATGAGTAAAAATCTGAAACTAAATTTGGAGGAAATCACCAGTCAAGATCCCCAGTGAGCCTTAATTGTTAATCTGTTGTAACTGTATCCCCTCAGGCAAAAAAAAATGGATGAAAATCGATGGAGACGAAGCCTCTGTACACTGTGTACTCCACACAACCTCCATGTAAACCGATGCTATTCAGATGAGATAAATTGATTTCAACGATGGCCCTTCATGGCCCTTTGTAAGCTGCTGGAGTGTGAAAGTTAATTTGCAGGACTGACAACTAGGCTGCGCGCATCTACGCGCCAGCGTGTGCGTCATGGGACGGAGCAGGTGCAGTTTATTTACAGGTGAAATATATAAAGAGAAACAGTTGTGAGGGACGCGGTGCAGGCGCCATAAGAGTAATTGCTCAGGAGACGGCATAACAGTACAACATCTGTCGCGTTCATTAGGATGCATTATGGCCGGGGCCTTCCACAGAGGCTTTACAATTAAGAGTCATAATTAAATCGGTGAGTGGGTTAGACTGAGGAGCTGAGGCGCCGCTGGCCTCAGACACAGGAGTGGAATTAATGACCCTGGGCCTAACACCAACTCTGGGACTGATAGGTGCAATTATCCTCATTCTGTTGCGCGCTACCACCTCTTGTTTGCTCCCTTTCTCCCCATCTTATCTCTCCCACTCATCTGACTGGCTGATCAGCTGAGAGGGAACCAGTGGCTCACTGCATCAGTGGACATTAATTGTGCATTTGCAAGGTGTTTTGGGAACAGGGAGTAGTTACTTAGAGACTTGGTGGCAGATGTCACTAAAGATAGTTGCGGCGAGGCATCCATTCCCTGGCAACTGCTCACATGGCCCCACTCTGTGTTTGTCTGTATCCTGCCTCTGTCTCGCTAACCCTGACCCTCCCTTCACCGTCTCAGCAACTTCACTGTGACAATCTGTAGCTGTCCATCACTTTTTACGCCCACAGTAGAGTGTAGGTGTGCTATGGAAGGATGCATAGGTCGCAACACAACAGTTTTATAACAAGGGACAATAAAGATGCTGCACCGTGTCCATATGGCAAAGCTTCTCTAGTGTGTTGCCAGATTGGCAAAAGAAGTGATTCTGTGCAGCACATATGAGCACGTATGTTCTTTAGCAAGTCACACGGGACAGGTTGTGTTGGTGGAAAACAACTCTTTACATTGCCAATTATATGCCTTCCACTTAGTGTCCAAGAGTAAACAAAACACTGCTGCTTGGACAGAAATCCAGCTTTAGCAGTTGAGACGCTGAGACGTTAGTCCCTGCAGTCGGGCAGTGAGCTCAGCCGCAAACAAAACACTTAAATCCAGCAGAAAAGGGACATTCGCCCAGAAATAGCATAGAAATAGTTCGATTTATAATATTCTCCTCTACAACCCTGATTGACTCTCAAACGAAAACATTGCATTCAGCAAGTGCGAGGCGAGACGTGGCGTCGCTCCGTGTAATTACATGTCTCCGTGACACTGATTCTCTTATCTGTGCTATTGTTTCTTTTTTAGGTCACACGATAGCAAGAGAGCCACGAGGAAACCTGAAACTCTCCATGTGGAAAAGATGGATGACTCACACATATTTACTGTACGACAGAGAAAAAATATCAAGGACAGGACCGCTGTCAGGCTATCCATCACCAAACAATGGGATAAAATGTACTCATCACAAACCATGTACACTTGGCTACATGGGGCCATACACACAGCGAACGCAGCACGCTGGTTGTTAGGGCCAATGGACTATAGCCGTGGACACGGAGGAAGCACGTGGACACACGGGGACTCCTGTTTTCCAGAAGCGGACAAAAAGTGGCTCGATCAGAAATAGTCGACCTTAACCATCCATTAAGCATTTCAAAGTATATATTTCAGCAAAGCATTTACAGATGAGCGTGAGCTGGGCTGGATCCCCGGATCAGCGATGGAGGCGCTAGCGGCTCGTAACTAGCAAGTAGCAAATTAGCATCCGGTTGCTCTCGTGGGACCAGTCACAACCGCGGCGACTGTCGTGCTGCAGTCATTCGGCAGTGTGATCGCAAAGACATATTAAAAATTAATGTAAGATATTTGCACTAGTCAGAACCATTGGAGAATGTTTCGTTTCCCTAGGTATCGCCCATGTTTTTTTGCTGTGGAAGTCACACGAGGCCCGAGGTGAGGTTTTGTAAAACGTCTGACCCTTGAAGTATCCAGTATATAGTTTTAATATTTCTAGGTAGCTATTGGTTAAAGATGGCTCTGATGACGGCGCAGCGCTTACGTGCAGCTTAGCTACAGTAGCAAAAGTGTGATTCATCTGTCCCATTTGGCGACCACACATTTCTACGCTCGGCCTTCAACACCTTTGATCTATTATATTCAGTGGGTGACATCTCATCTTCTGTTTAACTGTTTAAAGGAAGCCCATAAAACGTTCAAACAAGCACAATGAGTTGTCACTTCAAGGTTTTGTTCTTTTTGTGGTGATTTGTGTTCAGCTTCTGAGAAAACCAGTGCAAATGCAAGCGGAGGACATTTTAACTACCTGTGTTTGGAGGAACACTGGCTTTTTCATATGCATACTCACTCATTGATTGCCTCCAGAACTCCACCCCCCCAACATCAATGCTTCAGTGAGGCTTACTGAAATAATTGCCGCAGATAATGGCAGTTCAACATGTTTTTCCCTACAGGGCTCAGTCATTACTGCGCTGAGTACAATAGTGGAGCTCCACAAACAACCGTCTTAAATCTCTCAATTATTTCTGTCCACTCTCGCTCCCTCGCTCCCGTTTCCTTTGAATCTCCCTGTCCCTCTGTCTCCTTCTCCTCCTCCGTCACATGGCATCAAAAAGATGGCGCGGTTAAAGCAGTTTTCCCGCGCTCTTTCGCTCTCGCGATTTCCAAATCCATTTTTTTTTTCCCCCTCTCGTCGACACACATCCAAGTGCAAGTCTTTCTCAAGCTGTGCCTGTCTGCCTCTCTGATATGTGAATGTGTTGGGTCAGTGTGCCCAGGGGTTAGCCCGCAGGGGGCCGCTCCTCTTGCGAACGAGAGCCTCTGCTTTCAGACACGCTGCTTTGTGAGCTATGATAAATCTGCAGGAGCTGAGCTGCTGCCTCTCCAGCACCAGCGCTGAGCTCCGAGCCAGAGGGAGCTGGGGGACAGCCGGGCTACCGGTGGCAGGCGGCTCCATTCTCTCATTACTGAGAGGCCTGGATAACACTGGGCTTCTCGCGGGACCACTGACATGGAATATTTTTAGGCCTGTGGTGCAGCACTGCAGTTAGGCCAGTCACACCACGATGCCCTCTTTCCTCGAGCAGCGTCTCAGCCCCGATGTTCCACTTACCGTGCAGTGGGGATATAATGGCGTTCTGCAGCTGCGTTTGCAGAGGAGCCCAAAACACCTTTTCTGTCATCGCGTGGCAAACTTTGAACAACTTCTGCCCGACCACGCCTACATGTAGGCGCTGATTTGACAGCACTAGAATCATGAGCCTTCATTACAGCCAAAAGGAACATCTCTGGAGCTGTGCAGCAACTAACCATAGGAGGGATGTATTTGCCTTTGTACCTCCCCTCCCTCCCCTCCCTCTTCCAGGGGTTAGTGCTCTGTAAATGAGCCTGGCGCCTTGCTCCCTCTGTCCTACACGGGTCTCTGCAGCAGAATCAATATTTGAGGACAATTTGCGCTGCCCTGCTCCCTGGTGGCTGGGGTTTGATGCTGCAGCTCCACCTCCACTTCCAGCCTTACTTACAACTGCCGGGAACAGAGTCACAGTTCGTCTTAGGTCGTTGCTAGTCGGCGGAAAAAAAAGCGGCAAGGCGCATAGGTACATTTACATGTGGCCAGTCTGCAAAAAAGTGGCCACGCACACCTTTGACTTTGCCAATTTATGAGAAGGAAAAAGACTGAACTCAGCCTTAAGGTATCTTGGAGGGATTTTGCATTACCATATTGGCCTCTAATGAGATGTTACATAGAATGCAAATTTAGAAAGCACCTGCACCTATTTATGGTTTCATACGTTGTCTGTTTTCATGGTTAAAAACAGACAATGATCCTCATCACCAAATTTATTTAACATTATAAAGGAAACCTACTCACAGCCTCAATTGCGCTTTAAAAACACAGTAATCTTGTTATAAGTGGAATGTGATGTGTATAAAGTGTGTCGGTGGGGGTCTAACCTTCAGAACGTCCCACAGAGACCGGCTGCTTTCATCTCCATGGGTTAGCAACTGGTGATGCGCAGAGGCCACGGCCCATAGCAAATAAACAGCGTGGAGGAAATGAATGCAGTGGAACGTTCTAATGAGAGGGGGCTCACGGTTTGAGGGCCGAGGGAAGGCAGTGTAGCCATGAGTTGCCTAAAAGAAAAAGAGGCACTAAAGATGTACATCTATAGCGTGTGTGAGAGAGAGGGGGAGCTTGCGGAGGGTATTTTAAGAATGTCTCCGCTTATGTGCTCAGCCTGGGTGGCTCCCGAGAGGCCACTTGCATCGTCAAGCCAAACGCCTTCAATAGTCCATCGCTGCACTTGTGGGCAATTCACACAATCAGTACCTAGCGAGCGGGAAATAAAGGGATGAAACACTGTTGTCTTGGCTTATGCATCATCTTTTGTCAAGTCCAATTTGTATTAGCCCCCAGCCATATCCGGGAAATGTGGGTTCAGGATTCATGTTCAGTGAGAATGGTAATCTTCTGATGAAGTGAGGCTGTCAGAGGTAGAGAGATATGCGACAACTTCAGTAAGCTCTGGAAATGGAGCTTCGCTGTTTCATTCAAAAACAGGATCCAACTCCTGCTGTCCATAAATAGAAGTCATGGTGGACTGGTCACTAACGAACAAATCAACTTAAACCAAAACGGTTCCTTCAAAAGAACAAGACCTTACACTAATATCTGTGGCCGGTACCTACTCGAATGGAAGCCTCTCAAAGATGAAATTTTCAAACCGGAGTAATTGTAATTAGGCCTTTTATCATCACTCAACTCACTCAGGAGCATAAAACAGCCTGTGGCCTTCATTCAACATTTTGGTGCAGCGTGTTAGAATAGCGCAACATGGTCGCATGGTTTTAAAGGCTGGGTTGCCGTCAGGTGATGCTAATGGGATTTACGGCATTAGCTCCACTTTCTTACCCAGCGTAGAATATGTGACAAAACCACCTCACTGCCGTCTTTAAAATTCAGTGAAACCAAGCTATGAAAAAAGGGCCAAATCATGCGAAAGTGTATTCAATATTCATATTGTGGCAGGCCTGTGACGACCGATATTGACAGTGCGGCGAGCGGGGGGATTCATTAACGCCTTCCCCCTCGCCGCTTCCTCTTGCTGAGCTGTTCCTTGCTGCGTCGTCAAACTCACTTATCTCTCTGAAGCAATTAGCCACTGGAGGCTCCACTGACCTGAGCCTTTGTTAGACTATTGGGTTACATTAGCATGGCTGCAGCCTGGCAGACTTGGCGAGGCACGTGACGGTGCCAATGTGAGCCACGCTGATAAAGAGCTGTGCATGTGTGTGTGTGTGTGTGTGTGTGTGTGTGTGTGAGAGCCATTGTTTAGTACTCATGCACATAAACCGGTCACTACCTGGTACACAGCACCTACTGTAAAATGTGCTTTTGGTTCATGCCTGTGTTACTTTATGCGTGTGTGCGTGTCTAAACAGCCAATGTAAGCAATTCATATCTGTGTGCAAATTTAATTTCGTCTGCCTTTATGCTATGACACGCAGAAAATGCAAGAAGTCAGTGCACAGCACCTCAGATAACATACAGCGGAGCTATCGTCCTCCTGCAGTGCACATTTCAATACACAATGTAATCATTGTATTATGTGACACGCCGTGCCACACATGCAGTCGAACTGACGGATTTCATTTCAGCGTCAGATGAAGATTCCCCCCCCCCCCCCCCCCCCCCCCCCACACACACACACACACACTTGCAGTACAGAAGTGTCACTGCTGTACATATAATCACATGCACAGAGACCCCCGGTGTGCTGCTGGGCCTGTGGCACCCAGCTGGCGAATACACTATACGGAAACAGAGCTATTTAAAGCTCGCTCTTAATTAGATTCCATTGCATTTATGTCACTGTCGCAACATATTATTGTCCATGATGTAGGAAGCTGACTGACATGCAGAGTAAAGGACGGCTTCTCAAACCCAGTCTTGGAGCCACGCTCCTCTGACTCTAACCGCCTGATCCAGGCATTCAGGGATGTGTGTTTACACCAATGACAACGACAGACAGTATGTACTGTATGCATTACTCATAATTAATCATCTAAATGCGCTCCTTGTTCCTTAGTTACCAAATTAATGGTTTGTTTCCCCAGGAAATGGCTCCTGTCTGCTACGTTGGGAGGAGTAGCCGCATCCTCATAAATTTTCCTGACAGGTGAGGTACGGTGAGAGTGAAGGGACAGAATAAGGGAGGATCGAACACACAGAAACCATTAGTTCGACTGCTGTAGCTCAAAAGCTCAACAGGAGCTGTAAGACCCCCAGTGACCCTTGCAAGTTCCACCATGTTGTGGTGTTGTAGAATAATTATCAGTCAAATCCCTGCCCCATGCGTTTGCAAAGCGCTTGTCTAAAAAGCAAAATTCTTTCACATTACCATTTTGTAGACGCTGAACAAGGCAGATAATCCCTGCACATGCTAAATGGTTGTCGTTTATTGTTTTTATTTCACATTAGAACCATAAAGTGGCACAGTTGATACTTCTAACCGTAATGTTTTACATTTCTATTTAAACCTGGCTCTTGAATTTCACACAAATTGTGTTCATTTGCAAATGTGCCAACTGACGGTAGGTCTTTTTTCCCCAGTCTGCCTGACTCCACATTAAAGCGTTTTAGGGCCGGCCCAGTGGAAATGACAATTTACTACTGCAGTGAAACTCGAGTGCCTTGTTTTCAGATCATAAAACCTGTGAAAGTGGGTTTTCCAACTTCTCTGCCTTTGCCATCTCAGTTTTTCTGTTGTGGAGTTGCTATGTGTTTATCCCTAACTTAACCTAACCCCAAAGCAAAGCCAATTCAAATGAGCTGAAAAGCGTTTTTGATGAAACTCCTGGCTTCTGTTTCACAAATCTACGGTACAGTGAGTCAAACTGACACTTCCACAGGAAAAGTGCTTGATAGTTAAAGTCTCCTGTTAAGAAACCCACAAGTAGATCTGAAAGCAAAGACATTTATCTTTGAAGTCCTCGAGATATGATGGAATTGAATTAAGTGCAGATAGTGGTGCGTTACACATAATGTGGTGAGAAGCTGCACTCGTGTTTCCCGCGTGTCAGCTCTTCTCGCGGCGCTGGAGGCCCCATGTTCAGACACACATTCGCGAGCGTGGCTGCACATCTGCTGGGACTGGCAGCCAGATGCCGAACCCTCGGCCAGACCTCAGCCCAGACGACACGCTCCACAGGCGGTCGCTGGCATCTACCTCGCCCCGCGCTCTGCCCCGTTCGCCCCCCGAGCACGGCCTGACAGATGCCCCGTCAGCTCAGATGTGAGCGGCGCGGGGGCGGCGAGGAGCGGCAGCACCGTGCTAAATCACTGTGTAATCACCGCGTGCGCTTGGAAGGTGATGGGGGCTCAGCGGGCACGCAAACATTTACAATTGGCCAGCTAGTCCTTGTAAACAGGAGTGGTTATACAAAAGAGGCAGGTTGAATAATTGATAGCATGTAAGAGGATCTGGCTTTGGGGGATTTTGGAGCATTGATTCGTGCTGAGAGGAAGTGAACAAGGGGAGAAAGGCTTTCCTACGCGCTCACCTTTATGAATGTTTTTCTCTTTCCTTTAGCCTTTCCATCACCCAGGCCTGGTGCTTCTACAGTATGTGTAGCATTTCCTCTCTGCCTGCGCTCCATTACAGTTTCTCTTTTTGTTCCTCTTTTGTAATGATTCTCTGTGTGAAATGAAGGGTAAGCCATCATTCCAAAAGATGAGAGCAGCACAGGCAGAGAATGGGAAAAGCAGGTGGCTGTAGAAGGAAGGAAGGAAGGAAGGAAGGAAGGAAGGAAGGAAGGAAGGAAGGAAGGAAGGAAGGAAGGAAGGAAGGAAGGAAGGAAGGAAGGAAAAGGGGCAAAGAAGGAAAAAGGAAACAAGGGAAGGAAGGAAAAAAGATAAGAAGGAAGGAAGGAACAAAGGAAGGAACAAAGGAAAGTAGAAACAACAATGGAAGGAAAGAAGGATGGAAGGAAAAGGGAAAGGAAGGAAGGAAGGAAGGAAGGAAGGAAGGAAGGAAGGAAGAAGGAAGGAAGGAAGGAAGGAAGGAAGGAAGGAAGGAAGGAAGGAAGGAAGGAATTAGAAAAAAGGGAGGAAGAAAAGAAGAAATGAAGGACAGAAGAAAGGAAAGAAGGAAGGAAGTACGGAAGGAAGGAAGTGAAACAGACATGAAGGAAGAAAACATCATGCCTCTGGCACAAAATGTCAGAGAACAACTAAATATAAATGTGTGTGTGTGATTTCCCATCTTACCTGAACGAAAATCATTAATAATCCTCTCTGTCACACACACACACACACACACACACACACACACACACACACCATCAATATTGTGGTAACCCTTTCATCCCACCAGCTGTGGGGCTCATAAAGTCAGCTGATATGAATAAATTCACCAGCCTGGTTTTGAGCTCTGCTCTTAGTCTTAGACAGCACACACACACACACACACACACACACACACACACACACACACACACACACACACACACACTGAGAGCACACACTGTTTCCAGCCTCCTTTGACTTGAACACTTCACATTCGCGTCATGTCCGCAGACGAAGAAACACGCTTATCTGCGGTTGTTTCACTTGAGCTGCGCTTCGCAGACGAAGGAGAAAAAGCATTGAAGTATTATTCTCGTCATCAAACGGACGAGATGAGGCATCGATGTGACATTTCTCAGCGCCGGCCACTGAAAGTGCTGCTGCATTGTTGTTGTCGTAGTGATGGGCACTTGCTTGATTCAGATGCAAATTTCCCTTTGAAAAATCTTGTGCAGCCGTATCATTAGGTACTTTGACTACACGCTTCCTGTTTTTATCAGAACCATCAAATGTTGTACTGGAGTGTTTTACAATACGACAACAGGACAATTTCTACATCAAAGTCGCACACATTCACATTCTACACGCACACACACAACAGAATGCAGTCGCTGGCTGAGCTGAACTCCTCGTCCCACCTTCCTGAAACACTTTGCGCTTCGCCGTCATGGAAAAGCGGAGGGTTTTCCTCATTTTGCCAAGTCCCTTTGGTTCCTTAAAGAGCTCATGTGTCATGAATCCAATAGAAGATACTTTGTCTTTCTCCAGGATTTTCTTTATCTTTGCCTCAGACGAAGCCCCTTTCTTGTGCAGGAAGTAGCCGAGAACAGTGGGTGGCTTCTCCCAGACAGGAGACATGTGTTGGTTTGGCACTGGGTGGGTGGGTTACATCATCCGCATAGCTGTCCGCCTCACGGCCATGCGCTCCTCTCCGCTGACACAAAGACAATGCGCTAAGACCATCATCAGAGGAAATTAGCTCAGCACTGTTGAAAGCGCCCGCTTCTCACAATAGCCAGTGGCCAGGCTAAATCATTAGCCTGTCACTTCGATGGGGTTGGGTCCAATTATTCTCTCAATCTGCCTCCAAACCAAATTGCATTATTGCAATTATATCCATTGCATGACATATTGTCGCAGTGAGGGTGTATGAGTTACGGAGAGGGAAAGGCGATGAAGGGGGAAATAATTTGGTGGCATTATGAAGCACTGGGGGGGTGTCTTACTGTTTGCTGGCTAGCTTGTTAAAAGGCCTTATTGATTATGTGTTCTGCTGTAATGGACATTTGTGTTTACCATATAAACGTCTCTATCAAGCACCCGTCCTCTTACAGCGCTCCCCTCATTGATTAAGCCGTTTCCCCGTCAGATTCGGGCGGAGGCCACTCGCCGCAGACTCCATCTCTGCGCTTCTACCGCCGGCCTTTTTTCCTTTCACGCACTCCATCAGCGCGCCGCCCGCTGTCACAACACTCAGCTCCGGCTGTCACTTTTAATCAGGACGCGGCACCGCTGATCGCCGCGCATCAGGCCGCTACCTCCGCTCCTCACCTTGACGAGGTCCGAGGTGTGATACAGCAGGTCCCGTCAAACGCGGCACCTGCTGAAACAGCGGAGTCCAGGACAGGACCGGCGGCGTTGCCTCCGGGACGTGAGCGCGTCAGGCTGACGTGTTCGGCAGTTACTCTGACTCACTTCACACTGCCTCACACCGGTCTCCAGCCTGATGTGCATATTTCCTCTTAACCAAAGAGGACAGGAAGTCTGATGGGCCACAGTACATAACAAATGCAACAACACTTTTGTAGTTCAATGAAGGTTTTTTGTCTTTTTTTACCACTGTGTGTGTGTGTGTGTGTGTGTGTGTGTGTGTGTGTGTGTGTGTGTGTGTGTGTGTGTGTGTGTCTCGACCCAAATGTAATTAGACTTGGTAATGACGTGGCCCGTGTACAGCTCGAGCCCTGGGCAAACGATAAACACACTTGACGTGTGTACAGTGCACTGCACTTACGCGAGAGTGGAACGAGCGCCGTGTCAGTTACGGGTCCGGCGGTAATGTATCATCCAGTCACACGCTGGACTTTCGCGAGCCGGGACCCGTGTCCTCAGAGACGCTTCAGACCGACCTCCGCTTTGACAGCGGCGCTAATTGCACGGAAATTATGCAAACAGCACAAAACCTCCAATTGAGCGAGGAAACGTTTTCTAAACGACACAGTTGTAGCAGATGTGTTTCGCAGCTGTTTCATTCAGCTATGATGGCTATAGAAAAATATTCTTATGAAAACATTGTGTAATAAGGCCGCAAAACATAAAACTCATGATAATTTAATGTGTAAATGAATATAATTACTATTATCTTCCAAGGTCCTTTTGTTAAGCTGAATTAGTTCTCTCCAGTCAGTCGCACTGTGGTTCCGTTGCCAAA
Source organism: Betta splendens (assembly GCF_900634795.4). Taxonomy (NCBI): domain Eukaryota; kingdom Metazoa; phylum Chordata; class Actinopteri; order Anabantiformes; family Osphronemidae; genus Betta; species Betta splendens. Next base: position 773,247 of record NC_040885.2, on the reverse strand, counting down.
GCTCTTTAAGTTGTTGTTGTAGAAATTGTGTGTCCCTTTGTCGCGCACAATTGTCCCAGTGCAGGTGTAGCAATAGAGCCTCCATTTAAGGCTGGCACTAAGCCAGGGGCTTCTATATAATAGAGAAAGCCGTGCTATGCTATCGACAGACCTGTCCACCTGCTCTCCCTTCTTCAGGGTCATCGTGGAACCACTTACTGTAGCAGATGTCCACAATGACGTCCTCCTCGTAGCAGCTCACGGACGGAAATCTTGAAATGCGTGTTTTGTCTTATCAAGCCACTCGTCGCGTGTGCGTCAACGTATGCATTTACATATATGGAGCTAGGAGTACATGCGTAGTGTGTCCTTGTGTGTGCGTGTGTGTGTGTGTGTGTGTGACCCGGGCCCCTCGGGAGCAGGCGGTGGGACGGGCAGGGCTTTGTATGTGGCCATATGACAGCACTGGGGCAGAGTTGGGCCGGTTGGTTCCGCCCCATCTGTGGCCCTTCTGCTGCTCCGCTGTGCGACCTTTGACTGTCTTTACGTGTTACATGACAAGGATACTGTACCTGAGCCACGGCCCCGCACGACTGCTGGCGCCGCACAAACAGGTTCACTTTGTTGCAGAAATGTTCACGCAGGGGCTCCTGGATCACACCTCTGTCGGCCACACGACTGCAGGACTCAAGGAGGCTGCGCATGTGTGGGTAAAACCGAGAGAGGGTTTTGTAAAAAAGCTTTCATTCTCACTTGACACTGTGCTAATGAGAGAGAGAAAAAAGCGTCACTTCACAGCACTAATTTGGGTGTAATATCCCAAAGTCAGCCAATCCACAGAGGAGAGGAGAAAGAGAAAGTTAAGCATCTGCTTCATTTCCCTAACTGGCCATAGCCAGACTCATTAACAAGAACTATAGTCATCCAGAGAGGCTCCATCAAAGCTAGTGTCCTCATGGAAACATGCACGCTCACAGTCACGGATGAGGAGCGCGTGGCGTCATCTCCAGTTGAGAAGTCGCACAATCTGACTCAGGATCTCGGAGGAGAATCGTGCGATGACAGCAGATTAACTTTTGGGGCCGACGTTCCTGACACGGAGGATGACGTGTGTTTCCAGCGGGTCCGAACCGCCTTCATTAACCTCTGTCACAGCGTCAGCGAGCCGCAAGGCCGACCCAAACAAAGCCCGGATACCTGGCCAGAACCGCGGGACGGCCCGCGCACGCCGGCAGCTGAGCCCAAAGCACAGTGGAAGCTGAGAGAACGGAGGGTGTTTGAGTCAACAGAGGCAAAGGCTACAGTTGAAAGGGTTAGTGAGAATCAACAGAATCAATTAGGTTTGGATGTGGTGAGCCTCATAAAATCCATCGGTGACAGCCTAATTACAGAGGAACAATGGGCTGATAATTATATCTGTAATAATTTATACACTTATCCAAACAAAAACAATGTTACTTGTACAATCATTAGTTAATAGCTTATTACTGAGCTGATTCAATCTGCATTTGTGTAATGAGAAACTAAATAGGTAGAGAGCTCTGGCCCAATAATGCGAACCATTACATTACACCTACAGATCCGACCTCATTAGACCTCATTTATATATATAACTCTATATACATGCTATTTTATTTATCTTTATGCGGAGATTAAAATAATATTAATAAACTCACCACTCTAGGTTATAATACATTTTCCACAATAACACAGTATATTTATCACACACATTTAAAAGTTAACAACTCTCATGAGCAACAAGTTTTTTTTTTCCCATTAATTATTTACTTTCTCTCCTCCTGGACATAAATATATCTATTTCATTTTTGTAATACTTTCTTTTACCCAGTGACATTTAGACGGAAACTGTTCAGTGTTAGGTCACATTTTATGGCTTGGAGCCTCTCGCAGAACAAAAGAATCCTTCATGCACTATTTCTAATATGACCATATTGTATGATTCATACCACAGCACTGCATAATTTCAATTTTTCTATAATTTATACCCGTGAGAGGAGGGTCCTTTTAATTGATTGTTTTATAGTTGGCACATAGTGTGCAGGAAACTCTGGGCCATGATCAAGGGAGCTATAACTGCTCATTAGATAGTGTAATAGCACCAGATGTCCACAGGGAAAGTCATAAACCATCTCCTCATTATTGCTGCTACACACCTTTGCTTCTGCGAGGTGGTGCAGTCCACAGCTGCGTGGAGGCGCCGGGTCCCGAGAGATCAGACTGTCGGCCCCTGTCCTCAGCTTCGCTGACAGATGTCAGCGTGTGAACGACTGTCCTTGGGTAAACCTCCAGTGGGTTCAGGGGATGCAGCATGTACAGTATATGATGTAATCTGCAGGAAATAGAGTCCGTTCAGGATTTATATGTCTCACCATAGGAATCCTGATATAATTGTGAACATTCCTTTCACAAACACCACAACTAAGTGGTGTCTTCAGAAAGTATAAAAAATAAAAAAACTCCACTCCACCACAACAGTGTTGGAAGGATTATAGGAAGGAAAAGGGTGCAAATACCATAAACCATATCATCTGAAGCTGAAGAAAGATAACTAAATATAGATGCTGAGAGGAGGATAAGATGGCCTTGATGAATCTGCTGCGAGGGGCCTCTGGAACGTCTTCCCTGTCCTTTGATCTGCCTGCTACACACTTCTTCAAACAAGAACACTTGTCAAGTTTATTTCAATCAGAGTTATTGTGTTATGTATGTTCTTATCACAGACTGTCACTGGGCACGAGGAAAAAAAAAAAATGACTGCCGCTTCACAGGCACAAGAGAAAGGCTGAAAACACCACGGGTCTGACAGCGGAATAGGACTCCACTACAAGCCCAAAAACACGGACTGTGGAAGAGCACAACAAAGCAACACAAGGGAAGTATAAGAGAGAGGATCTGTAACAGGCTGTGTGTTAGATCAGACGAGCACAAACAGGATAACAGCACGACATCCTCCTGAGCAGCATCACCAGGTACTGCCATCCCCAACCTGGCAGCAGACAGAACTTCTGTATCTGTACAAAAGGAGCTTCACCTGCGCCCACAGCCAAGAATCAGCCCTGGTGTCCAACACCTGGGAGCCAGGACAGGCAGTCATGCTCAAAGCCTCCACACACTGCAGACAGTCCATCAATAAGACGCTTATCGTCAAAAGAGTTCACACCGGTGCTTTCCCTGTGAGTTACGGCGTCTCTAATGCCCGAGGAGGCAGGAAATAAGCAAATACAGGCCAATGCAAACTCCATGTTGGCCCCTCCCAGGCCTGTGTTAGGTTTCCGAGCTCCTGGCTGCAATAAGGCGAGCAGACAGCCGTTATTTCTGTTGACGCCTCAGCGTCTGCCTGTAGATCCAGCGCCTCGGAGCATTACTCAGATTGGACCGTGCGCCTGCCAGTCCGTCCGTCCCTCCCTCCCTCCGACCGTCCGTCTGGCAGACAGGTGTATTGACTTTCACTCACAGGACATATCTCACAGTTTGCTGAGGGTAAATGTTAGGAGCTATGACTATGCTTGACTGATGCCGTGGATCTCCCTCAGACCAAAGTAAATATTCCTCTCAGGAGCAACGCTGGCCGGGCAGCTACCGGCTGTTAGAGGGGCATTCACATCTCTATTACAACTGGCAGGGCACGACACGACTCAGCCAGACAGCCCGACTATTTACACCTGCTCACCGCTGCCTGCTGCATCTTCGACAGCGTGGCCCGCCGCACCCGTTTCTTGGGGAGACGCCGCGTACCGACTCGTAGTGTATATTATCATGTCTCGTCAATGCAGTTAATGGGGCCCATAATTATTTTTACAGCCTCGCTCTTACTTTTCACAGCTGGTGACATCATTTCTAATTTGTCAAAACCGGCCCGCGTCGTCTGGGGCGGCCACGCGTTTATGGACCATTCAGCAGCTGGCACCGAGAGGGAGTCAGACGCAAGTCACCAGCAGAACCTTGCCGCTCCAGTGCTGGGTTTTCCAGGGGAAAGGCGAAGCCGCGAGAAGCTCTGGCTTTGTGAGGCTACGGCACCGAAGCGTGCAATAACATTTTTCTTAGCGGCTTAAGTGCCAAAATATGCAAAGACACTTGTAGACACAGTTTTACGACCGAGTGGACGAGGCAACGATAAATTACAGCAAAGCATCGCACGCCCGGGCGCTCGGCTGCGTGTCGCGTCGTTGTGTTCCCACAATAACTTAGAGCAGACTGATGGGAATAACTGTAATAAAATAGTTATATGCACTTTTTTTCTTTCATTGAAAGAAACTTGCATATGTTTTATTGACGTTATGCTGTTTTCCGTCTACAGTCAGTGAACGCAACTATTGTAAAATCAGACACTTAATGTTCTATCGTGAAGTTAAAGCTGATGAAAAGCTATATTAAGGCTAAAGGCGATGGAGTATGAACAATCCATCTCTCAGTGCCTATAGAATCTTTTTCTTTGCTTGTAAATATAACTTTGATGGAGGCTCCGATTCACAGAAGGCTTTGGTTCAACCTTCAGAGCCGTTCTTTCTATAAACTCCTATCAATATGCAATTGCAACACACTAGCGTGTCTCAGCACATAAAGTGGACTATACAATAAAAGCAGAGTATATGATCTGGCTGAGGAGCTGGGCCTGCTGTGCACAACGCTCCCTGCTTATGACATGATAATTAGCGGCGCCGGAGCTCGTTTGGAGCACTGAGTGTCAAGTCGCCGGGTTCTGCTGGGGCTCGTTTCTGAGGGCCGCCGGCTACTTCTCATTCCGCGGCTGCTCTGGCTTCGGTCCTCGGAGGCTTGCGTCGCCATGTGCACACTCCCGGGTCAGGCCGTGACCCTGTCAAGCCTGCCCACCTGGGGGATTAAACAGAGAGGAGGACTAGTTGTTTGGAAACAATGGGAGTGCAGCGGAGGCCCCCGGGAGGGAGTGAATTAATGTGTCCGTGTGCATGTGCATTTATCTGCAGACACAGGAGTGCTTCGGCTGCAGTCGAGCCCATGCGTGCGCACAGAGGCTATCGCCTGCGTTCTGTGTGATATTTACGTGCATTCGTGCACCTGCAGTTGCCCCCGGACGTGCAGGTGACAGACATAAACAGGGTTCTCTACCTACCCGTCCAGAATGATGTCATTCCCAACATGATTGACACATCAAAGCCTCATGATACGGAGAAACGGAGTTCAGGCCTCAAATTGAAAACCATACTGCATGCTAATGTAAAGAATAATGATGCACATGTTTCTATGACCTACCTACACGTGCTGTAGCTGCTGCCTCACTGACGATTCATCTGAGCAGTGACTTACATACTGTTTGCTTGCTTCCGCTGAACTTTCGTTCTGCACCCCCTGCAGAGAGCAGAAGGTGAACTGTGTCACATTACGATGACAGCATAGCAATGGACCCGGCCCGGGCCTCCTTTATAAAATCTTAAACTCAACTCTTGTGAATGCTCTATGATTCGTGACCTCTTCAGCCATTGGGGCAGGATCCTCGTGTCCCTGAGAGAGGACACGCGGGTCCTGGAGGCACCTCCCGTCCTCCGGTCCGGCGCCGCTGCGATTAACAGTCCGCCCTCGTCTTTTCCCCTTTCACTGCTTCGATCTGTCACATGCTTGTGCTTCTGTAGTTTGCTTTTAATGCTTCTCTACAACAGAGTGTTTTGGTCAAGACGTGCCGCTTTGTAACTGTGGAAATTCCAATTATTAAGTGATAACAGTGGCATACAGTAACATCAGAGGCAGTGATTAAATTCCAGTCACTCCTCCTGTCAGTGACTTTGTCACAAAGCTATCTATCCAAAGACTCCTTTAATCTGATCGCTTTATGTGGATCACAAGTGGATTTTCGTTTCTCTCTGAGCGACCTACTATTCATGTTTTATTAATGTCATATGCTGTTGAGTTTGGCTCTCCTAACTGACTTACCAAGTCATCCCTTTCCTTGTCACAAATCAAATTAGCCCAGGCTGTGATTAATCATCAGGCGGAGCACCCAGTGAAAGGGGGCTGACACCTTATTAATTTCCTTAATTACATCTTGTATTAGGTTTCAGAATCATCCCATCTAATTATGTCCCCTTTGACTCCCGACTCTTTCAACCTGGCTACACAAATTATTTGTGCAACCATGGGTATTTAAATGGATTTCATTTAATGTAGGTGGCTGTGATTAATGCAAGAAAGACAGCGAGAGGTTCAGGTGGAAGGTTTCCTTTCAGCTGTTACACAACAGACAAGCAGCAATAGGCTTGAAAGTTGCGTTACACACATTATTGCCGTGCTATTGTCTGAGTTAGTATCAGCAGAATTACTTATAACTGTGGCCTTGTATCTTCAAGTTTTAGTTCATGGGGTTAAAGTAAAGAAAACGAATACAAAAATGCTAAAAATGCTCTAGTGGTTGAGTAGACTGTTACAGCGTTAATGTGTAGAAATATTTTAATTTGTTTCTATTTATTCAACACAAGGTCACAACAAACCTCATCTCAGTACAGTTTGCTCAGTACAGCAGTAATGTCCTCACAGAGCAGAAACCCAACATGCTCCGACCCTGGAGGAAACTAAATGAGACTTCTGACACAAGTGGCTTCAAGGTGGGTGGACACCTTCCTTGACCCACTAAGCAAGGAAAAAGTGGACAAAAGCAAAAAAAAAAGAGCAACAAGAACCAAATAGATGAGAGCCACTGGCGACAAATAGTATAGGACCTGCTCCACATGACCTCCCATCCAACATGGAGACCCAGAAACAGGACAAACTGTACATGTTGGTTGGAAACAGCACACAGCCTGGATGCCCATGTATTTTAGGGAAAAAAGGAGGTTGGAGAGATGCAGTATCTTCAGAAAACTATCATCTATAATACAGCCTCTGACTGCATGGGTCAAACTACATGGGTTTGATAACCTGGTTAGCGGCTATTCAGTGGTAACGGGTACTGCAGTAATACATAGTGGAACGCACCACTGCTTAAAAGTTACAGAGTATAAATGAGTTTAAGGCCCCCCCCACTGGAGACCAGTGTTCTGACAGCAGCCAGCCTGAGAGGCTGTGTACGTTCTAAGGAGATCAGACAGGTATGAAGGAACACTTCCATATTAAACTTCGCGTGTCGTCAGGAGCACCTTACAGTCTGAGGGGAAGCTGGCTGAATGCTCTGGGTGTAGTTAAAATTCTTGCGGCAGCTATCTGGGCCATTTAAGGGCTTTTAGCAGTAACGCGCGGCAGGCCTGGAGCCAGAGCATTACAATAATCCAGTCTGCGTGACACAAAGGGTGAATTAATGTCGCTGCATCTGTCATGGCCCATTTTAGTAACGTTCTGTAGGTGAAAGGAGCCAGTCACAATGGTTTTGTTCCAAACTCTTGCCTGTTTCACATAGACTTTGGCTGCTGTGCCGGTTGGGTCTATATTAGTCTTCTCAAAGTGTCCTCTCAATGATAACATATGTTCCTAATTGTGCAACACAGTTTTAAGGGGGTGCAGTTTAATTATCTCTCATACTGTGGGGCCTTAATGATGTGTTGCTATTTAGCAGGCGACAAAAACAAACCTGCCTGTGCTTCTGGGTTGCGAGGAATTACGAATCAGCCAAACGACCCAAAGGTTTCATATGAGCTTGTGGATGGGTTCGCTGCCGCCGTCGTTATTTGTGTTTAGAAGGCAATTCTGGAAAACGAGAAATTACGTGGCTGAGTGCACACAGGCTGCCCACGAATCAGAGGGGGCTGTTTAATCGATGGCTCAGTCCAGGAATTATATTTACTAACTTGCTCATATGGAAAGAGTGTAAATAGTTTGCCAGTGTTTCAATGTAATGCGAACGGTGGCTTCTCATTACTGCATCTGGGGAACATATCTCATGTTTCATGTTTTACATTAAAAAACTGCTTTGAAAGCAAGAATACGGTGCAAAAACATACCTGTTTTTAATTCAAAATACTTTATTGCAGGTGTGAAATATTCCACCTATAGAGTTTGTGTTAGGCACAAGGCAAACAAGTAGGCCTCTCTCACTATGAGCTGAGGGAGAGAGGCCCACAAACCTAGAGGGACGGCCCAAATGCAACCACCACCAACAATAAAGTGTGAACTACTGCAATATGATTTAATGAAAACCCAGGTGAGAGACTGCTAATGTAGACCAAAAGGTAAACATGTACAGTAACATACACAAAACAATGACACACATGGAGCAAACAGACCTTGACACACGATAACAGGACGTACAGTGCAGAATAAAAAGTGGATTTTGCCTAATAGGAGACCTTCAAGCTGCCAGTTTGCGTCTTGGCAGCTTCCTGTCACCTACAGATACTGTGCATACACCGAGCCTTCGTGTCCTGTACGTAATGTTTGCCATGGAGGGAAATATGGATAGTGACAGCTAAAGGAAAAGCTAACACAGAAAATCACTTACAGTAGTGCTCAGTTGCCAGAGACGCTTTTCAATCTCCACAAACTGTTGTGGGCAGGTGTATAATGGTGTATAATTGATGCTGTCCCACTGAGTATGATAGAAAACAACACTGCAAATGATAATAATGAGAGACCCTTGTCTACAGCCTCGATTTTTCTTCCTAATAGATCCTCGGGGGCGAGAGAGTCATGAGGGTGCACAGTGTAAAGCATCCTGAATCGTCTGAGCAGATTCCTAATCATCAGGGCCTTCTCAGGAGTCAGTCATCATGCGTGATCCTAAAACTATGACTGTAAAGGCCTGTTCTAGGAGACACTTTGCAGTCAATAGTTGCACACGTGTGTCGCTCTCATATAAAAGTCCGGGGCTGAAGGCTCTGGCAGTGGTATCCTCCTCCCAATGTGGATCAATGGCTGTCGCCTTGAGACACAGACACCATTCTGTTTGGGATGATAGCTCGGGGAAAAACAAGGTGAGGAAGGCAATGCCAAATAGAAATACTCTGGACAGTCATAGTGAAGCACTGTCACGGGAATAACATCCAAATTGATTTCTGCACCATGCCCATGTTAACATTCTATTTCAGAGGCTGGCTTTGCTATAGTGGCCACTTAGATGAAGGAAGCCGTTCAGTACCTGCATGTGTGTGTGTGTGTGTGTGTGTGTGTGTGTGTGTGTGTGTGTGTGTGTGCGCTCTGGTCGCTGCTGTAGGTTAAGATGATTTGCTAAACAGCGTAGGCCGCTGTGAATTCTATGCATTAGGAGCCCGGCTGGCGCATTATGGTAATGTCCTCTAAAATCATGTTTGATAGCCTCAACAAGACTCGCGAAAATGACTACAGGTCACACGCGATCGTCTGTGTAGCTCACGCAAGAGAGGAGCCGCCTGGGTTCTTGGCACTGTATGGACTCTAAGTGTGGTGCTTGGATTTCACCTGCCTAAGTGAAATGATAGTGTTGAATCTAAATGAGGCATGCCTGCATCTCTGGGGGGGAGTCTGTCTCCTCCCGGTCTAAAGACGGTGTCCTTCGCAGTCCCCGCTTGCCCTTGTGCCGCTCATTTGCATCGCGGAGAACAAGGCGTCCCATTGGCTGAGAGCGGAATCGGGAGCCGTAAATCCACCCTGCGCCAATTAGCCAATCTCCTTTACCATTAACCGAGCTTGAAGACTCCGCTGAGAGCGGTTTCTCATTATGACACCGTTAATGAATTTATACATAGATTAGATAAATAAGAGAAACAAGACATACACAGTTAGTCTATGACTATAGCTCCAGATCCACACATTCATTTTGTTGCATGGAGTTCTTTAACCAACATCTAATTACTTTGCCATCATAAATTATCAGCGTTGATGTTACTAAACCCCTTTAAATTGAGTTTGGCATCTACTGGAGGAGAAAAACGTTACACTTGGTTCAAATTAATTTGCCAAATGTCACAGCACCGCGACTAAAATAGATTTATTTACGTTGCCACCATGTTTATTTGTCATCGTCACAGTTTTTACACGTATTAATCATCCCGTTGGTTCCTTTTACATCACATGCAGCATGCCGCCGTGTTGTGTTTGTGTTTTTATGCTTCACAGAGAGAGAAATTCTGCTTCAACGTCCTTCAGTGAAAAGGAACTTTACACGAGAGGTTGAGGATCATATAATGTTCAGCAGACAGATTTAAAAGCTATTAATCTGAACAAGTTTTGTGTCAAAGGTGAAGGTTTAGTTCATTTCAATGTGTGTTACTATAATTAGTAAACTGTACTATAGTTCTGTTATATAGTAACACTTTTATAAAGAATTAACACAGATATGGTTGATAATAATATTCTTTAATATTTGCTAATTTGCAAATTTTTCCCAGTAGAAATGACAGGATCTGTCTCTATAGAAGAAGGGTCCAAGGTCTTCATTTACACTTAATTTCTGCTTTCTAAACATCAGTTTCTAATAACTCTTCTACTGTACTTTCTTGAATTGACACAATCAATTAAGAAACACAGGTAATGTAGCTCCCCAGAGAAAACTGTGGCGAAACTCTGTACAAACCCAGTGACACAGCGAAACTTTTTGGTCAGTGTGTAGGCAAGACTTTTCCTCTCCATCGCCCAAACTTCAGCTAGGTTCACAGCAGCAAAGTGTGTGGGCAGCTCTGGACTGACGGCGCCGTGCTTTGTCTCTGGCAGGCAGCCTGAAGGCCAAGCTGCTGTGGTGAACTCTCCATACAAACTTGGACTGACAACGTGAAATTTCATCTGACCTTCACTGGCAAAAAGTGCAGCTGGTTCCCGGTCAGAGCGTTGCTTTTCTTCTTTTACATGAAAATGAACACGCGTGATGCAACAAACGGGTGGATCGATGGATTGACGCATGGACGGATGGTTGGAGAGAGAGCGAGCGAGAGAGGGAGAGAGAGAGAGAGAGAGAGAGAGAGAGAGAGACAAACAAAGCCATAAACTAAACTCTGTGTCCAGAAATGTCAGAGAACAAACAGATGATGTAATGCAGTGCAATGCTGGGTTTCATAAGGTTTTTGTTATCTGGTCATTCAGTAAACAGAGCATGTGGGCAAACAACACATGAACGTCCTGATTGTAACATGAAAGTGAAAATTGAGTGAATGCTACTTAAACCTTTCATCCTCTTAGGGAAGAACAATCGTAGAACATGATACATGAGAACAAGCACTGGACGCATATTACGCATTTCTGTTTTTACTGTACATGAGGAATGTTTATCTGAAAATGGATGAAGGCCTTTAAAGCTTGTTCACCTCCCTCCTCTTGTAGGAGAGCGTGACGTTTGAAATCTCCCACAGCGGTGCTCGAGATGGGACCAAAGCGTACGTTTTGGGTTACAACGAGAGGAGGGATGAGGTGAGAGGAACAAGCAAAATAAATTAGCATCATGGTGACAGTCATTCCGTGGCGGGCCATTTGGCTGACAGGTGGACTGGTGGTTGGCGGGGCGGGCATGGTGCAGCCTCAGGGGACCGGGACAGTGATGCATCGTGGGCCCATCAGAACGTGAGTTGGTTTGTTGTTTGTTGTTGGGGGTCGTCTGGTTCTCCAGCCTGGTTTAGCTCCACAGCTACATCCCATCAACTACTGCATCTGACCTGGGGCCTTCATAAGGGTCACGCAGCTCTCATCCTGAGTATAATGATGCACAGTCTTTATATTTTGCACGTCAAGTAATTAAAATGATTGAGACTGTACTCCACCACGAGCCTGTTTGATATCATCACTCTTGATGCTAAACGAGCCTCCGCTAATAGTGCCCGAAGTCGCTCCGCAGCTATTACTGAAGGCAAGTCTTAGTGTCGTTAATGATTTTGAGGCGCTCTTAGTTGTCCGGCTCCAGCGGATGTTCATTGTGAAGTCGACATTCGCGGTGACTCATGCCCATAATAACTGTAATTACGGGCCGCGAAGCCCCCACAGGTAAGGAGTGTGCCCTTTCTGCAAATTATAGGTTGCCGTGCGGAATGATTCAAGAATATGAACGTGATAAAGTGCAGAGACAGGAGGTGCTATCAAGGAGTGGCGCGGTCTCCTGCTAATAGCAAGCGAGCATTCAGCTCCAGCGCGCGGGGCCAAAGTTTGCCGTTGACTTGAGATACCCTTGGAAGTTCCATACGCGGGCTCTCCAAGCAGCGCGCCGTCCTTGCTGTCAGGCGCTGATTAGATGTCCGGCGCCCGCGTCTCAGCGGGGGGTCGGCGAAGCTTGACGGGTGTCTCTCTTCTCGGCGCCGCGGCGACGGCGTGAGGAGGAGCGGGCCCCTGTTATCTATTCACGCTGTGCTTCCTCTCTGCTTTGCCCAAAGTGGAGCAGGACCTCCCTCCTCAGCACGGCGCCGTCGTTTCTGGATAAAGCCAAGGAGCGCATGAAAGAGAATAAAAAAAACCCCACCTCTTCTATTTTTGATCCCTAAGCACCTTTTAAGTAAAAATCCACTTACAAGTTGCATAAGTAGGGAGGGAGAAATCCCTTGATTTCCTACACAAGCACTGAATTTGAGGATAATCTCGGCGGTGCCGCGGTGCGACGCCTGTCTCAGAAACACTGGGCACCCTGTCTAAAAATACACACGGAGGCAGGGTTAAACAAATGCACTCGTACGCTCGCACGTGCTCATTTCCAGCAACACAGCGGCATCCAGAGACACTCTCGCACACACACGCGTGCGCGCGCGCTCTCGTTTCCCATCTGCCCGACAGGACTGCAGGACAGCGGCTTCTATTAGATGTGAGAAAGCAAAGACGGGGACGAAGAAGGGGGCGCCTCCTGCGCCGTCTCCCTTTGCATATTCCTCTGTGATTCTGGCGGGGCCGCTGGGAGATTGATGTGTCTGTCTGCGCCGCACCTTCTGCGACTGCTCAGCGCGGCACCGGGCTCCACGACGCCGGGCCAAATTCCTGAACGATGAATGCACACTAGTGCGTCCGCCGGGAAAACGAAGCGAATCTTATATGGGCTGTGAGAGGGGGGCCGATATTGAAAATCATCTGGAATTTCGCCTGGCACAATATTGGAAATCTTTATTCTAATTGCGTGAATGAATTGAATGTGCTGTTCTGATAAATCCACTGCGCCACCAGGGGAATAGTATAAATGAAGCATCACAGATTTGCCTGTGTGTTTACTGCTGTGTGTGTGTGTGTGTGTGTGTGTGTGTGTGTGTGTGTGTGTGTGTGTGTGTGTGTGTGTGTGTGTGTGTGTGTGTGTGTGTGTGTGTTGCTGCCCGTAAGTCATTTTCATACTCGCCTGGTGCTGTTGTTGATTGCTTGTTTACTCAAGCAAAAACTCCGTTCACTATGTTAACATATCATATAAATGAAACTCCTGACAAGATCCTCCACCCACACATTACAACATATCAAATCATCATAAGGGGAGCATTTTTCAAAATCTCACTTACCTTGTGAAAGAATGGGAGACAGCGTATCCGTATAGAAAACCATTTTTATTTCTCATAAGGCTGTCTTGTAATGTACTTACATCTACTGGGGAATAGCTGTATGTTTCTCCTTTGTGACTAAAACTTTCTCACTGTCATTTGGGATGAATGGCCTCCCTCCCTCTCTCTCTCGGCGGCGCGAGGGGCAGATCTGCATGGCGTCCTCCGCAGCGGTAATAGACTAACTGTCCGATTGCGGCCCCGCGGCCCCGCGTCCCCGCTGCGGCGCTAAATCCCTACTGTATGGGAGTGGGAGGCTCGGGCTCGTCGTTAGCGCTGCTTTCGTTTGTGAGGCAGTTCTATACAGTGTTTTCCTCATCATCACAGAAACTACAAGCATTTTCTGGCTTAGGCAACAACATTGTTGAATGACAAAGTGACCAGTACTCTTATGACTCCACTGTAACTTCTGCAAGCAGACACTGCAACGCAGTCCTATTGATCATCATCCCGACATGAGGCTCGAGCTCCTGATAGAGACTTAAATATATTTTACAGCTTCTTGGATCTGTCATCTTATACGTAATGTATTTATATATGTATATATACACAAATTATCTTACAAAGAAAGAAAAAGGGAGTGGTTTCGAATGTACACTGGGCATGCCCACAAATAAAATCCAGATGTCCATCATGGAGGAGGAGGGGGACTCCTCATCGGACGCTCGTTGCTGTGGTTACTGACAATCCTGTGTTTTTCAGATGCATCGTCTCCGTCCAGTCGCTTTCTGCTCATGTCCGTCCACACAGGAGGAAAAGCTTTGTCCAGATCCACCGTTCAGGCTTCTGCAAGCGCCTCAGTTCATTTACCTTGTGGCATGTGCTGCGAATGTCTTCAAATAACAACATTGTCTTAAAACCTATAAATACCCCCCCCCCCCTTGGCTGTTTCAGTTTCTGAGGGGGAGACAGACCGCAGGAAACAGAGGGGAGAGAGAGAGCAGGTCAGAAACTGGCCACAGCTGCGTGGAAGAGGAGAGTCACCAACATGAGGCTCATTGATCAAACAGGGGATTAGTCTGGTTTCAAATCCTTGGCACCACACAAGCAAAGCTGTTTTATCTGGGTGGATATCCTTCCTGTGGTCCCAGGTAATCCAGTCAGTAGCCGTGGATGTAATAGTTTTTAGTCCGTTCGGCGGGAGGAGAAGGGGTGGATGAGGGGGGGGGGGGGGGGGGCCTGGCATGCAGCCCTGCAATGGCAGCTCTCTGTTAGGTCCTGGGATGAATCTGCAACACAGAGGAGGAAGAGGAAGAGGAGAGAAAACACACGTACGCTTAGATGGAACAAAGGAATACAAGTGTGCGAGGATTAGACCCCGAGGAGCGGCTCCGTTCGCGCGTTTCATAAACAAGGGGAGCCTTTTGAGCTGTGCAAAATCCGTTCACCTGGTGCCGCCGTGCCCTCCGTTTTCCACGCTTGCGTTCGGCATTCACGGGCATTTCGGGGAGCGTCGAGCAGCGTCTACGCCCTGTGGCCTGAGAATAACGGAACGGCCGTGTTTCCATGCTGTGTACGTCTAGCGTCGGACGCTGCAGCGCTGCATCTGACCATAGCAACGTCCTCCGCCCACCTTCACCTGCACCTCCAGAGCCCACGGCCGATCAAAACCAAGATGCTTTCTCCGACTCCCCGATAAAATGACTTTGGCTTTGCTAAATGGGTTCAGACGTCCCGCTGTGGCGCCTGAGCCGTCTCTCCGTGACTCCGGTTCAGGGGCTCTTATTCAGCCTCACTTGCAGACCTGGACACATTTCAATGGTGCATTATGCAACCTTGAGACTGCTATTGAATCCCCCGCTTTTTAGCATTCTGGAGCTCAGTAAAATGAATGCGTGTCTGATATGTACAACAATAAAGTTTACCCTCTGGTCCTTCATCACGACCTGTAACGAACTGTAAATGTGTTTTTTTTTAGGTTTTCAATCGACTCCACCAACGCTTTAAGGTTTGGCAGCGAGGACGGGCTCGAGTCCCGCACGTGGTGGTGCCAATTAGCAGCCCAGTAATCCTGGTTGTCCCAGAAATGCAGTCATGACATTTCCGACAAGCTTGGCAGGTGGTGGCCAGGTGTGTGGATTTGATTGTGGAAAGTACTGCGTGGTACAGTACTCTGTGGGCTGCAGCCTCACAGCCTCAGCTGTGCCGCTAGGAGAACCGAATCAATGAACGCACCATTTTCTGCCGGTATAGTTACTTTCACCTGTGCACAAGTTCGGTGGCGTGTTTTATTCTAAAAATCACAAAATGATGTCCGCTCGAAAATGAAATCTTTGTTTAGTTCTCATTTTTTAGAAGTATTACAGTAGAATTTGGATAATACTTTTACACGCCAGTATTTTTCCTTTTGTTATAAGGAGATAAATATTGTCTTTTTATAATGATTATACAATTTCTTCACTAGTGACAGGTTGTTAGACAAACACTAAATGTTGAAATTCTCAACAACAGCACAGTTGGTCCAGATACTGTACATACTGTATATCTATAAAACTTCTATATCTATAATTTCGCAGGGACACTGATCCAGATACGTCTTGTTCGGGGAGCTGAACCAATAACCTGTTCTAACAGATGACAGATGTGGAATAAACTGTCTCAGAGCCCCATCGAGAAGTAAACCTGACATGGTGACATCTACCTTGATGACGACATCAGGCCTATTCAGGTGTCTGCGCCGCTGCTGCTCTAAATACCTCACAGAGTCTCGCATTCAAGCCTGATGCTGCTCTCCAGGTCTCACAGCGCACAGATTTGTACCCCCCACCCCCGTAAGCGCAGTAATCCTCTGGGCTCATCTGTCCAACATTTGCATCTGTATCATCTACTGCGCGGCGACATTTGCGAATGTTGGCGGCGGAGAGTGACCTCTGCTAGAACAAGAGCGCTAACAGGTCGCGCGTTACGGCTCACTCCCCGTCCCCGGCGCAATCCACCAGAGGTTTGTTAGCGGGAGAAGTAGGGGGTTGTATGCAAATGCTGTCATTTCCACCTGGATGCGTGAGTGTGTGTGTGACTAAAAATGTCCTCCGCTCCTTCTCGTCAAATGAACGGTGCAGCAGGTAGCGGCGGCTCGCTCAAGGGTTTACTCCGCCTGTCCCGTTCCTGCCGGCGACCAAACAGTCTGCATCCTAATTCGGTGGCCGCGTTAAATTGCAATTTACTCAGACTTCAGTTAGTAAAAGGGCCCAAGGACAATTGCCTCAGTAAAAGAATTTAGACACAAACACAGTCTACCCTTTTCCCCCCTCGCTGTTTTAGTGCTGAACAAATCAATCATGCCAGCTGAGAAACCTCCTCACTAAAGAAACAGACGACTCCAGACAACAAAATACATCAAGATCCATTTAATTTGACATTGACAATGAGAAAAGCAAAGACGACGAGAGTAAATTAATCAGGAGCGCTTGGCATGAACTCCTCCACTCCGAAACCTGCGCGAGAATGTCATAATGATGGACCACACGTGCAGTGTTGGCGTCATCTGTTAGCCTTTAGCATGTGTTCCAGAAAACACTGGAATGGCCGCGGGTTCGGCAGGCGTGAGGGAGGAGGAGAGATGCTGTCACGCGCAGAGGTGGAATGGTTGACTCCCCCCCCCCCCCGACGTGGAACTGCGGCGCCCAGTTCTTTCTGATCTGCCGTAAAGCGCGGCCTCCCAATTTGACAAATGAGATGGGGATGCATCTGCTGGCAGGTCACTTTGCTCTGAAAGCGTCTCACAGATGGGCTACATCCTGTCACACTGTGTTTGCCTGGCGCCGAAACGCGTCCTCCGCTCCGTCGCTGAGGGACGAGTGCACCTCCGGACGGCGAGCAAATCGCGCCGGACTAGTTGAAGGGGGACACGCTGTTGCGTGTGAAATATGGAGGAGCAAAACAACCAATTTAGTCCAGTGCAGTCCTTGGCTGAGTGATCGGAGCAATTGAACGCGCTCTGCACTGGAACCGCTGTGTCCTTTTATAGTTAAAAGAAATACTTTTAATGAAGAGCGAGGTTTTTCATATTCACACTAAAACAGCGAAATCATCAAATGAGCATAGTTCTATGCAGAAGCAGCGGAGGCCGAGCGGCCGTCCCTCTTAAGGCTGCATAATTGTTTGGAGCAAGAGGAAATGAATGGGTCTATTTAGCCAGTGGAGCAGGTAATGCAGATCTATGGCAGGCGAGTGTTTTGGAAGGTGCTCCCCAGCCTCGCTCTCACTGTGACTCCCACAAACAAAAGGGCCTGCCTTGTCTGCTGCTACAGAGCAGGCAATGAAGAGCTCCCTCTCTGAAAGACATAAAGGACAAAAAGAAGAAACAGGGGCGTCAGGTCTCTGCTTGGCTCTTTACTGCTCATGCCAATTTCTTTTTTTTTTTTTTTCTTTTCATGATCGATGGTAATGAGGTCCGCGCGCGGACGGACACGGGCGCGCGTCCGCTCTCGCCGCTCGCCGCCAACACTTTTTCAGAGCAAAATGAAAACCCGCAGGTGAAGGGGAATGGCTGCGGAAGCGTCTATATAGAGAAGAAAAACAACGTTGCGTCGCAGGGCTTGTTGGCCTGAGACAGAACAAATACAAATGAGGCAATTTGGCCCGAGAGGCAGGTGAAAGAGGAATGTTGATTAAAAAAAAAGAGTGCAGAGAGCAGGATGAAAGGCCTTTTCATGAAGCCTATGGGCTGTAGCTGCTTCAACAAGACCCTCGGAGGGGGATCAGGATATCAAGTGGCCGCTGATAAGAAGCCGCACAAAGGAGGCCTGGGGGGGGGGGGCACACGTGAGCATACACGCACAAACACGGACACATCAAACACGTCACACGTGTGCGCGTACACAGAAGTGGGAGCACACACACGGAGAGGAGCGAGGAGCGCGTCACAGTTTACTGCCTAATGGGATTGGCAGGCCGGTGCAAGGCACCGCAATCAAACCCACACAGCAGCTGATAGCGAAAACAGGACACGGAACAAAGGGAGACGTGAAAGGGAGCGGGGCCTTCGCTGCCTTTACACGCTGATCACTAGGAGCCGTGTGTGTGTGTGTGTGTGTGTGTGTGTCGCTGCGTGTGTGTGCTCGGCGGTCTGAGCATTAGCGATACACGTGTCAGTGTATATGAAAAAAAGGTGCTGTAACTTACTTTTAATTTATGAGTGCAGCGCCTGCGCCGGGTGCTAAATATTTACAGTGCTCTCAGTATTTACGTCACGCCTGACTGCTCATGCACAGCATGTAAACACACACTTGATTATTTTTCGCGCTAGCATTTGGGTTAATGAGAAGTCACCGAACACGAGCCGGGCCCACTCCTACCGCCGCAACGCTGGATGTGAATAGAGTGGCGTGAGTGAGAGGGGGCGGGCGAGAGAGCGAGAGAGAGAGAGAGAGAGACAGAGACAGAGAGAGAGACGGGCAAAACAAAAAAACAAACAACAGCTTCAGAAGAAGACTAACCTTTACAGAAGCAAGAATGCAGCTCAATTTCTGTTGACGCATCCTCTGCATTTTGCTTCCGGAAGCTAAAAAGGGGAGTATGGCTGGGTGTTCTGCAAAGAGAGGGTCAAGAAAAAAGGACACGTGTGTATTGGGTAGAAAAGCAGCTCCAGGCCTGACCTTTGCTCCCCTTGTCTTACAGTTCTGGTCGGATCGGACCATAAAGCCATTTTACCCAGAACCTGTCTGTCAATGCTCTGTCTCCAGCTGAGCGTGAAGAGTTACAGTCTTCATTCATGTTTGTAACATAAAAGCGACCATTATGATGAAGTTAACTTTATTTTAAATGATGCAAAGGGCTGAAGTGAGAATTGGAGATGCATTCTTTACAGTGAACCAAGTGCTGCCTTACCTTGACGGGCTGCCGAGACCCCATTCCATCAACTTCTTTTGAAAATTTTAGGCCCGTGGTGGTCGAGGCCCCCGGGGGGAACTTTATGTCTATCTGCTGGCATGTAAATGTGCAGGCCGACCTTGGGAAACCCCGAGCGCGCTAACCTTCGCTGTCTATTCCCCAGCATCCCACTCGCCTCCGCCTGCGTAGCGTCGCTGCGGCCGCGCAGCGGGAGGGGGAGCTGCTGATCGCGAGCTGGGTCTGTAATTAACCCGGACCGGGGGCCGACGGGCTCCGGACCGCGGGCCCCGGAGGAGTCAACGCTCCCCGTCGCCGCCGCGCGCTGCATTCAGAGCGCGCGTAACTTTATCTGGGAGCGTGAGCGCGGCCCGAGGCGGAGCCCACCTGTTTGTTTATGCCGCCGCGTGGCCGCCGCCATCGCTCGCGTGCGTCCAACCGGAGTCGCTTTGTTACACAAAGGCTTTCTTGTGCGAAGCGTTCTCTGCGCAGCGAGATTCGCGCTCACCCTTTTCTTTTCTTTTTTTACCCACGGCTTTAATACGGTGGTTGATTGTTCAAGTGGGAGAAGATAGATTTAAAATGAAGCAGGTGCTGTTGTTGACAGAGAGGCTTTGTTAAAACATATAATTAAAGTATTCAAATATAATTGTAATTATATTTAATAATAATAGTAGTATCGTAATATTGAATATGAAACTTGAGGCATATACTGCTAAAATAAAGTGCTGCTATGTATGAATGCACACTGACTGTACAGCGTGTTTGTATATATCCAATATACTGCGGATCTGGATGTGAGCATGTGCAGTGGACTCACTCTTGTGGTCTTGATTTTGTTCCCAGAGGAGCACATCCATCCAGAGTTGTCAGGCAGAGTCTTACACTCTTCTCCCTCCAGACACGGTTCCATCTCGCACCACCATTTTCCAATTACAATAGACGCTGCAGAAGGTGAACACAGACACATAACGGAGCGGGTTAGTTCATCATGCAGGCGCACGCGCACGCGCGCCCACGTGCCGTAGCCGCAGTACCACGCTGCCGCCGCGGGAGAAGGGAAATAGAAAAGTTTACAATTCAGCCAACAGTGCGTCGAGTAAAGCAGAGTTTTAAACGGGAGTGGAATCATCACCAAAGGCTGCGGAAGAAGTCTCCCGAGAAATTTCCCGTTCGCTCCCCGCGCATGCGCAGGAGCACGGGAGCCCCGCACAGCACATTACGAGCGGCCCTCCTCTGCGCCTCTAAACGAATGATTTCCTCCGCCTCAGCCTCACGGCGGCTGTAGCGCTCCTCGCGCCGTTGACAATAACGTCTTCCACCGACAGAAATGAATCATTATTTTGTTTTGATATCGCTGCATTGCGTGTAGGGGAGCCATCTCATTTTTAATCAAAAGTAATTGCCGCTCATTAACATCTACTCAATTCTTCCTGCAGCTATCTGACAGAAACAAATATGTTCTCATCTTCCCATCAATACCCCCCCCCCCACACACACATTTATGTCTCTGGGCATGAATACTGTAAGTGTAAGTTTGTATATCTTTAGTACAGTATGTTCTTCTAATTAACTTCTCATTCTTCTCATTTTTCTCCACATGCTGTGTTTGAGCAGCTGGGTTATTTATTTGTTATCTGCAGTCTGACGGTGGAGACCTGTCTTTAAACTGGATCAAATCTTCCAAACTATTCTTTCAAAGTCCTCGTCTAATTCATTTATTAACCATGATGTCTGAAAACTTCCCGCATCTCACGCTCCTCTTTCATTGTTTGACAGCGGTTCAAATAGTTCAAAGCAATTTCCTCAGAAGATACACCAGGTCCTCTTTTCTGCGCAACAGACGCTCATTCAACGCACTGTGTATTTCCTTAAACGTTCACTGCTTAAATCTCCGAAGAGCCTCCTTCCCTTTCATCGCGCTGACACCGCGAGCATGCGAAGGTCAAACGATCGGCTGAATGCGATTGCATTCAACCGGTATCATTTCGTTTTCAAAATCCATTTTTTTTAACCTTTTGAAAAAATTGTTTTTTCCCCTCCAGCCGGTGTTACCAAGGTTACAGGCCAACCACCAATCAATGGTGAGTAAGAGCAACGTGCCGTTTCCCACTGATGGCGAAGGATGGTTCTGGGAGAGCAGAAAAAAAGGCCGGACGCAGAACTTGCTGCATTTCCACATTCACCCCCTTCACTTTTCCTTCCTTGAGCCCCGAGGACACGTCCAGCTAGAATGAGAGCATCCACTAAGCAGCTGTGAAGCCGCCCTATGGCCTCCCCCTTGGCTGTTTACATTACCCACTAATTACCACATGTTGGTCCATCATCCAGCGAGCTCCTACCAGCTCCTGCTCCCTCTCTCGCTGCACTCTCGGGCGTCGTGATGAATGGGCCTTCATCGTGTTCACATTATAGGTGCCACGCCATAACTATGCAGGAAGTCCTCATTAGGTGGCGAATTATAACGAGCCTGCGGGAGATGTGTGAAATCAGCTCCATCGAGTGACGATGATGCGCCGTGACGCCGCCGCTCTGCTCGCTCTCTCCCTCCCCGCGAGGGAGAGCGAGGGGAGGAAGCCAGAAGTTGTTTTTCATTATACCACCAACCGAGCGGGATTTACACTCAACACTGTAAATGTGGAATCCACTTGAAATTGAAAACAGTGAAGTAATGCTGGCAAAAAACAAAAAACAAAAAGACAACAAAAAAAAAAACAAAAATCGATTCCTTCAAATGGAGCCTGAAAGAAAGCAGGGAAGCAAAAGCGAGGCAGAAGATTAAAATGCTGCCTCACACAGGCCGCTGAAGAAACGGGAGCGGCTTTGCATGAAAGTTGAATCATATTTACTGTACTTCACAGAACCGAATTCACCTCACCCTCCGTGCGCGCACCAAGCATAGATAATTTATACAAGAGGAGTCGAGAAAATGGCTGTATTATATGAGCCTGTGAAGTAATCGTCTCACTAGCCCCATACTGTTATTTTGTGCTCTCATCCATTATTTATTTCTATTACGTTCCCATTCAGTGTTTTTGAATTAGGACGAGCGAGGAACGCCAGCTGGTCGTTCGTCGCCGCCGCCCGGAATGTGGATCATACGTTTTTTTTTTAATTGCGTGCTCTTAAGGTTGTGTGTTTTGGCGCAATCGGAGTGTGTTTTCCAAGGCGTTAGCTCTGTTTTAACGCCCACCCATTTGATTTAAGCCCAGCGCTCGCCAGTCAGCGCGGCTGCTCGGCAGTTAGTGCTAGAAGTTGGCTGTCGTGAGATCAAGATGAACTTTGTTTTTGTAAATAGACCTTCTCTCGCTATCAGAATGTTTGATTTTTTTTAAAGTGAAAGGCCTTTTTTGCAGATGCATCATTTTAATGTAAACAAGTCTGAAAGCTCGTTATGTGCACTTGACACTTTCACTGAAGCAGGTGAAGCAAGTGTGAGAAATGTACACAGCAAAATGGCTAAATGTATCAACTTGAGTTGTGACGTCAGCAACTCCATGAATGTGGAGAATGAATGTGGTTTTCTGACTTGAAGATAAAATCCACGGAGAATCAAATCAAACATTGCAAACTAGAGCAGGATAACAGCATTTAAAGCAGAGCACAGACCGCATGCTATGGATAATGCAGCATCCTGTAAAAACACATTTTTAAGCAACTTAGTTTTATACTCTGAAAGATCTTGAAATGAAAAGAGCGAAACTTTTAAAAAAGGGGAATGCCTCGCGCTTCTTATCAATATTCATGCTTGATCTTTGCCTTAAAGATCCGTTTCACGACGCCGGGCTCATCTCAGAAAACCTGACAAACACGTTATTAATGATGTCTGCTTCCACGGCGGCGGCGGCGAGGATGAAAAGCGGGCGGTCGGCTCTAATGCGAACACGTGCGCTTCACGCGCAGGGCCGGGACATCTGGCTCTGACCTTGACCACTGGAGAGGAGCCATCTCTGGGCCGGGATCCACGCTTCACTCTCCAGTGACCACCGACCTCCAGCCATCGCTTTACTTTAACTGGTCTCTGAGCGGTCGTCGGCGTAGAGGGTATGACCTTTGTTCAGCATCAGCAAATGTTACTTCTGCCTTGGGGGAGTCAGGTAGTTTGTTGTCCTTAATCCCGCGTCAGGTCGACGGATCATTTTCTGATCTATCTGTTTAGGTGCTAAATGCCAATAGTCCTCACATGTTGCCATGAAGTAGCCGCTGTACGCTGTCAAAGATGACAGATGGGCTCGGGATAATCAGCAAACAAGGACTGAAGGGTTTTTTGTTTCAAGATGTTAGCGGGCTGAAGTCTTTAGCTTTGATGGACAAACAACCTGAGAGTGGGACTTGAATTGATTGAAAAACATGAAGCGATGGACCTTTTACAAGTGCATCTGTCAAATCACGCGTGTGCAGGCTCCGTGATGGATTGAACCCGCTGACACGTCCCTGCCAGGTACCAGAATGTTTGAACACCTTGACGGATGGGGAAGACAATTGATTTCTGTCTGTGTCAAAGTGTGAATACATGTCTGTTGGCTCCATGAATAGGTAATATTTCCCAACGTGGAGCCGTCGTCGAACAGCGCTGGACGTAATCGCGCCGAGCTAAATGTGGAACCAATTACATTTTAAAATTCTCCTGCGATCCTGTTGGATTCAGATCCACAATCAGAATCAATGCCTCTGACGGCAGATCGAACATTTAGCGCCTCTTCTTCTTCTCCCCCGATACTTTTCAGATCATCTGTTTGTTTCCCACCTCATTTTTTTCTCGATCACTTTACGTCGGTGCTCTTCAAGTGCCCTCATTACTATTATTAAGCAAACAAACAGCCAATCAAACAGTCATTCATCCGCATAGACGTGCAAGTAAGCAGACAGTCCATTAATCAACAGAGGCCCCTTCTCATTTTACACTGAAGTGCTTGATTAAATAGAAGTTCCACCTTAATGAGACAGTGTGTGGCACTGGAAGGGTTAAGGCAGCACAAATCAAATGAAGCGAGTGTATAATTACAGGGAGGCTGAGACACAGACCCCTGGACCTGCAGGTCAGCTTCAGAGAGTCATTATTCCGCATTAATCTTTGCTCCTCTAAGAAAAGAGAGCCGGGGATTGATTAGCTATTCAGAAAATACAGTTTGGCTTCCTAATCAGGCACTGTAGCTTTTATGAATTGCTGCATTTAGTAATGGACACGCTGCCCCCCGTGGACTCGAAGACAAAATCCTGTGCATTACTGGATTATCTTCAGTGCGGTTGTTGTCAATTTATAAAAGTGACAAATGCTACTGAAGGTATCTGATATTATTATATACTGTAGGTACTGAATACAAACATAAAAATACTCTAAAGTAGAGGAAAAACTATAAGCGATGTATGGAGAGAGAGAGATCCAACTTTTCTACTTCAAAAAAGTGAAATGTATTGTTTATAAAGTGGCAAAGTAATACTGTATATTGTTGTGTAAAGAAAAAAAAATAAGTGAAAAAGTGAGAGTGAGGAAACTAAGACGACCTTTTCAACTCCAGCTGAGGGTCAGACCTGCTTCCGGCAGGTTGAAGGTTGGGAGTCACAGTCACTTCATCAGCAGGATGTGACAGACGCGGAGGAGAAAACCGCCTCCGCCGCCATTATCTTAACTCCTCCAAAGACGCACGCGCGTGTTATCGCGCCCGGGAGGACTCCTGCCGCTTGTTAGTCTCAGCTTGTGCCTCGTGTCTGCTTCTGTGTGAGTGTTTGGCAGCGAGAGCGAAGGAGTTATTGTTTTTCATTGCACGTGATAATGTGCCTCTTTTGTCCGTTCCCTGCGGCGGCATCTGCAGCACGCGGGCGCCAAGAAGAGGCCGTCGCAGGGGTGCGACACGGCAAAATGAAAGCCACACCGCGTCCTCCAGTGCGGGACTGTGGTTTTCACACGAGCAGGGACCAAACAAACTCCTGTGAGCTGCGCTGTTTGATTGAGCAGGGCTTAAAGAAGACAGTATGCTTATTATATTCTAATGCGACCAGTAACACACGCAGAAGGAGCGCACTACTTCCTCCCTCCCCTCGAGTAGCGTCCATGTGCGTCTCCCCCTGGATGTATCTCAAATGTACCATGACAACCTGTCATGCTCGGCTATATGCGCCTGCAGCCAAACAGAAGGGTTCATTCCCCATCAGTGATCAGCAGCGAGCGGGCATCTGTGCGCGGGGTTTACAGCTACAGCAGCTCCACCACAACGCAGTGGTAGCGTATGAGGGCACATGTGTGTGCGTGTCCGTACGGTTACTCCAGGCTTACGCGTCTCATACGCTGGGATGAAGGCAGCGGTGCGGTGATGAGTCCCTAATCTGGGGGCGCGTGATTGGCCCGGCAACACCGGAGACGCACGAGCGTTTGAATTGTTAAAAGGGATGTTCTTCACTAAGAGCCTCGTCGGCCCTGACGTAACTGGGACATAGTTCTCCTTGTCAGAGCTAATAATCGATTCCCACTACAGGGATAATGTGACAGCCGCCCCCCCCACCGTGGGCGACGTCTCCCGACGCCAGCTGTCGTCACACCCCCATGAATTAGTGAGGACCAGAGGAGCTACCAGCGCAGCCCCACGCGGCCTGCGTTCACAAGGTTGCAGACACTTCACTGGGCGCTTTGATGTGGGCTTTGAGGCTAATGACGCATAATGGAGTGCGTGACGGAGACTTCTTCAGGTTCTAAAATGACCAAATGACCGGGGGACATATCATTTTGTTCCATGCGACTGATCGCTCGTTTGTGTTTTTTTTTTTTAGACGTATCCGGGGGAGCATCACCTGCGTGCGGGGCGGCGGTGGCAGGTGTGACCCAGGGGTGGATGGGATGAGCCGGGCCCCAGCATCGTTCCTCATCTGGACGGAACATTAATAACGTTGGACCCGGAGACGAAGCGGCCGAGCTACATCTGGGCCAGACGGGGGCACGGCCGAGGGGACGGCCCACCGACTCCACAGCCCTGCAATCGCTCACATGGAGCAAGGGCAGTTCCTGGGGGTCAGGTGAAGAATTCGCTCCACATCTGGGTTCAGCACGTCCCGGAGAATCACAATCAGAACTGAATGTCCCTTTATTTCCGCAGCTCCACTGCAAAATGAGCTCTTGTGAATAATTGCGTTATTATTTCGCCCGGGCTTCCGCCCTCGTCTCACGGTTTCAGACGTTCAATAAACAAAAACAGTCTGATTTGCACTCAAGCAGGTGGAAATGATCCAATAGCGGCTCGAAACGCTCCGACCAAAGTAAATGCAGTAATTACAGGGCCGAGGCGTTAGCCCAGTCAGTGTGGTGCAAAGGTGCTCGATATTGAAGCTTCCTGCTTAGTGACTTGTCATTTCCATTTTTATCATCGCTGCCGATCAATACGCTAACAGCAAGTAGAGCCACGGAGTCTTAACAACCAATTACGGAAGCACGTAATTTAGTTCCTGATTGGAGTTTCTTCATTCAGTGCCCACTCTGCCTTTTCTTGGGTTTTTATACCTTAAGGTGAAGGTAAGAAGTTTTCTAATGCACTTTATTTATCTTAGGGGCTGATATGTGAGGTTTGGGTCTGGACAAGTGAAAGTCAGTTTGATGTATTTTATTGAGTCTGTGGAGGCCGCGTTTGCTGAAAAAGACACAATGCGGGCGAATATGAAAGCAGTCACCTGTCTGTTAGGCGCCGCGGAGGAGACGAGTCTGTTCGCCTGCCTCCGTGTGCAAGGACAACGCAGTCTGCTAAAAACCCGCATCTCAAGGTCAGCGCTCTGTAAATGTTTCATTCAGGAGACGTCTGCGAGCAACGCGGCAGAAGTTTGCCTTTTTCCTGAGCCGAATGCCACGGCCACTGGCGCCTCAGCTGTTCACTCAAAAGTTCTGTGTTGAGTCATTTATTTCCCAAGCAGGAAAAACGTCTGTAGCCTATTTCTCCTTGTAGCACGTCGGTGCAGAGAAAAGCAAGGTAGCTTTGTAAAATGCTACACTATAAAATGCTAATAGTTGAGTGCTCCCAGATTTTAGCACAGAATCATTTAGACTCAGTATGTTTAAGTTAGAGAGGAGAGGATCTCACCGTCCACGCAGGAGGGCTTGTTGCGAGTCGTCCCAGCCACTTTTCCTGGTAAACAGGAGCACTTGACTGTCTGGGAACGCTCCTCGATGCGGTTCTTGTTACAGCATCGATGGGCGGCGATCACCTCACATGTGCCTCCCTCTGCAGAAAGACACAGTCAGAAGAAAGAATAAGAGCACATTCCTGTTAATGGGGTTGACGCCTGGCAAAGAGTAAAGCAAAGGAAATATTAGGAGCTCAGCTGCCTCACATAATATCATGTCAGGCACGCTGCAGTGCAATCATTGGGCACTTACACTATAAGTATGTGTAACAAATTGGCCCTTGAGGAATCTCAATTATGTCATCTAATTGCCTCTCACTCAGCGCTGTCCTCGCTCCATACCAAGCAGCCCATGAAGAAGAAGATACCATCGCACGCGGCCCCGGCAGCCGCTGACGCCGCTGAGTCTCCCGATCAGACGGAAGCTGTGCCGCGGCAGAGCATTAACTCCAAAGCAAAGATGACACCGGTCGGGGCGCGCGCCGCACAATAGGTCCCCGTCTGACAAAGGCGCGTGTCAAAAAAGATTCCGTGAAAAGATAAGGTGATATGCGCCGGTGGCGATACAGGGTCAGAATAACAATGGGGAGGATTGCCTGAGGGGGGGAGGGGGGAGGGGCACGGAGGGACATTCTGAAATGAGTAAGACAGGCAGAGAAAGAGAGCTAGAGGACAAGGTGTATCTGGCTGCCAGGGACTGGCCATGCGGCTGAGTAATGAGGGAGGCACTGGAAGTGCCCCCGTCACACAATTATAAAGCGTGGGGCTAATGCAGCCAGTGGAGCTGCAGGAGAAAGGCCCTCCATCACCGCGCTCCCCTCTCCTCATGCCCCGGGAAAAACTCTTTATCTTCCCTTGACAGCCGCCGCAACAGACACTGGCATCCAACAATTAAACTGGAGCTCATCCCGGGACAAAGGAGGAGAGGAGAGGAGAGGAGAGGAGAGGAGAGGAGAGGAGAGGAGAGGAGAGGAGAGGAGAGGAGAGGAGAGGAGAGGAGAGGAGAGGAGAGGAGAGGAGGAGAGGAGGCAACCAAATGCCAAGTCGCATCTCGTTCGGGCCGTCTTTCCCTCATCTTTTCCGGGCTTTAAAGAGCATCATCCTGCCGCGGTGCTTCCGTTGGCACGACAACAAGCGCCGCCGCTCCTCGGCGCCGGTGCCGGCTGCGCAAATGTTTGAAATGGCTGCAGCCATGAATTAGGGAACTGAGCTCCCGGCAGCCGGGACAAGTTTTGGCAACAGTGTTCTCCTCCGATTCCCATCAACGTCCGCCGTGGCCGGACCAAAGGCCGGTGAGGCCCGGATTAAAAGGCAAACATTTGCCGTCCTGCTGGACTGCGCTGTCATGCGGTATTAATGTCACTCTACCAACGCTGTTGTTGGATATTTCTGAGCAGGAGGAGGCGAAACACGCCTGTAAAAGTGAGAACTCCCCTGAGTGTGCTAAAACCCTAAACCCCCACAACGTGTTGGCGTGTTGAATATTTTACCGTCAGCTTCCGGACCTGCAGACCCGCTTTCAAGTCTGTCTCGATCTGTGAATAGGTTACGACTTTGCTTTGCATCACGGAGCACTTTTTAGCAGCGAGTCCTCCAAGCTTCACTTCCTGATTTGCAGCTTAGCACTACAGAGATACATAAATAGCAAACAAGTTCAACACGATTTGTCCTGATCTTTGCCCGTTTCTTTATTTTTTCATAATTTGACTTGACTGTTTATTATAGCAGTGAGAAATAAAATTAAAGGCACAGAAACATGCAATTGTCAAACAAAACACAACTTTTTGGGCGACACCCGTTTGTGACACAGTGTTTGAGTTCAGGTCCAGGCATCAGCCAGCTGGAGATTAGAGCAGATCACTATGGACCATCTGGATCAGAGTCTCTTCACAGCTCCTCTACGCGGCCAATCACGGGTGCCACCTTAATGACAGGGCCGCAGACAGACCCCACACTCTTAGTCGGGCACTGTAGGTGGGAGCGAGAGGTGAGGAACCAGCCATTATCAGTGCCTGACTCCGTGTGGGTTGTGTAATTACGCATAAGGTATTTTGCAGTGTTTTCCAAAGGGCGCTTGTGTTAAGAGTCGGCGCATCCTGCTGGAAAACGAGATCAGAACAACCCGGCCGCACGCGGTGATGGATGTCGTGCTTAAAGCCTGTCAGGCGGCGAAGGGGGTTAAGCAGAGCCGCCAAGACGGAGTGGGCGGCCGCGCTCTCTCGCCGGCGGTGAGGGGAGGTGAAGGGCATCGATGGGGCCATCGACTGGTCATTTTTCTCCGGGCGCCCGACAGTGACAGCAGTCATTAAACGCCCGGATGAGGTGATTATGTTTAAGGAAATCAATGCGCCATTGTTTTAAGCTCGACCCAGCGGCCGGTTAATGAGGGAAGGTTGTAAAATGCGGCGATGGAGGGAGAGAAAACACAAAAGAAGGTCAGAAGAAAAAAAACGCACTTTATTAGTGTTTTCTGCCGAGAAGTTCAGGTGTAAAAGGTGGAGCGAGTTTATGGGAATTGAGGGGAAGCTGCACAGACGTGTTTGTGGCCCTGACACAGTAAGTGAAGCTATGTTAGCCCAGATTAGCCGCTAGCAGCTCCTGAAATCTCAAATTGTGCACTTTGCAGCCGGGGATGAGATCATTTTGTAATGACTCCAATGATGCTAGATCGCTATGAAATGGACGAGCTGATCAGAATTACTGTCACAGACGATGAGACCACTCCTCGAGCCTGACACGGGCGAGTGTCACCACTAAACTCACACTGTACTGGGATTACTTCAGGTTTCATCATTGTTTTCAGGCCAAGCTGGCGACTCTGTGCAGACAGGTGAGTCACAAACACACAACCTGCGACGAGTTGCATTATTTCTGTGAATAAACCCAAGGTCGCAAGCGAACGAACCCGTGACGGTTTATTCGCCGCGGAGCCACGGGGATGAAGGTGACAGTTTCCTTTCATCCTCCGAGTGACAAAGAACACACTCTGCTGGCAACTGATTGCCTTCTGATCTCAAAGCGCCTGGCGCCTTTTTTTTCTTCTTTTTTTGACACGGAGATAAATGCAGGTGCTTGTGACAATGTCACCACAAAAACAAACTCTTCCTTCTGCGTCTTGGCTCCAGCTTCAGCATCAACAACTGTGATCCATGCAGAGCGGCCAGGAGCAGTAATCACTGGCTGACTATCTCACACACACACACACACACACACACACACACACACACACACACACACACACACACACACACACACACACACACACACACACACACACACACACACACACACACACTTCTCTCAAGTTATTTGGTAAGGACGCGTCCAAGGGATGAAACAGAGCGGCCGGGAAAACTTAAGCCTCTCAAGTACTCGTCATAACAACTTAATCAGCGAACGCTCAGGTGAATCTGAGCCTCGTCCGTTCCCACGCCGAAGCGCCTGCTTTGTTTCTGTGTGTTTAACTGTGTGTTCTTTTCCCACTGTCTTAGTGCTTCTAATACTCAATTTACCTCTCAGGTGTCAGCAGGAATTATGGCTCCTATCGGTAGAATGTGTGGAGCAAAGGCATGTAAATTGGACACTTTCGTACTGGAGGGACTTGCATTTTAAGTTATTTCTAAAAATGGTGCACGTTTAGAATATAAATTCGGGCACTAAGCGCTTCTTTACGAGCCAACAAAGTGGCTTTGTACTGAGCTGCCAGACAAGTCAATTCAAACCTCCATAAAGTTTTATCAAGTGACAGATTGTTTGTTGAGTTGCTTTTGTTTCATCAACTTTTGTTTTTGTTTACTAAAATATTCATGCATAAAGGAAAGCGACCCCCTTCACAGCCCACAGTTTAAAACAGGATGCAATGCATCTGACTGAAAGGTTGTCAGATATGTCTAACATATAAAAAAAGCTCTATTCTGTTTATCGCAATAAGTTTTATGTGTTTTAGATTTCAGGGAGGAAAGAGGAGGACGCTGACGGTCTGTTTCAAAAGGCTTCAAAGTGGCTGTTGGCCAGCTGTCCCTTTGCATATACGTTTAATGATGCTCATCGGAATTTTGCTTCCCATTACTTAAACATCAAGCTGGAACTTCATGATTACTTAGAATAATGTTTAAACACGCTACAAAGCACCGCTGAGTGGATTCCAAATGGAAGCTTTAGAGCCCTGCCAGGGAACAACTTTTCATGTCCTTCCTCTTGGCAACTGATATGCTTTATATATTTTATCAGAAATTACACAACCCTCATTACACAATCCCCCGCTTCTGTATGGAACTGGTTGAAAGGGTGAAATCTCTGGGATGAGCACAACTGGGCCCGCTCTGACTGCCGTGGACACATCTGTATCACCAGTCTCACCTCATGATGCACTGTATGGAGGAGATGGTGATGATGACAGTGCTTTTTTAATGAGACAGCAGTGGTGAAATCCTAAAAAAAACTGCCTTTGTTGTTCGAAAACGGGCATTTGTGCTGCCAACGTTCTCCTGGCGTTCCGGAGTAAATCGTGCGCTCAGGCTCAAGTCTCAGCCCCTCGTTCGCTGGCCGAAGCCCTTTCGCGGAGAGCTAAGTTCTGCCAATGAATAAAGGAACGGTAGCCTCGAGGAGCAAGGCTACTGGAGGAGCTTTCACCAAACAGCTCAACGTGTGGAAGGAATCCCAGGTTTGGGGTGTTTTATAGCACAGACTGTCACAAAGCAGAGCAGAACAAACTAATTACCCCTCCATTTCTTTTACCCGTTCTTTATTTAATCTAGAAACCTGGAGCCCACCAGCGCCGCGTTGCAACGATCCATATGGTTCCTCTGACCTCAGCCACAGCCAAGGCTTCAGGCTGCTTTCTCACTGACTCCTCTGCGGCCTGGATTTCACTTTCCTCCTGAGGCAGCATCACCCGCAGTAATGGGAGTAGACAAACAAGTGGACATAGCGGCTACAGTAGTGCCTGGAGCTACCGCAAACCTGGGGGGGGGGGTCGGAGGGAGGGAGGAAGGAGAGGGATGGATGGAGAGAGAGAAACTCCAGAGCTCAAGCTGACTGACAGAAACCCCTGACCCAGCTATAGGAGAGTCATATGAATCAGTGTTGTTTTTTTATCCGGTGCTGGTGTGGCTTACCTCGGAATCTGGCTGCACCCGCTCAGAATACTGAGCACCGCCCGGCTAGAGCAGGTCCACCTCATGAAAACCTACTGTGAATGGGTTGATAAATCACGACGAGACCACGAAAAAAAACAATACAAAAAAAAAACAAACTCAGCACGCAACTGGGATTTAACAGATATTCTTCATGTAAAAAGGCAGGCAAATGGGCTCCAGTTGACCGAATAGCAGCAGCAATTACACCACTGGTGGTAATATTCGTGACATCTTTAACAGGTAATTCCATTAGTATGAATGAGGGATGCGAGGCTCAGCTCGCCACGGCTCTGGTCGATTCTTAATCACCTGTATAGGTTTCCTCTCATGGGGCTGTATGACTCCAGTGCTCATATCTTTATGGTTATTAAAGTTAACGATTGTTGCGTGCCTCATTTACCAGGGCTCTATCAATACCAGTTCAGCACCATGAAATTACCCCAGTCCAGAGAGAGCGGCGTGACAAACCGGATTAAGAGGGGCCCCGTAATGCCCTGGCATGTGTAACTCTCCGTGTCATGAACTGGGCCCGATGCTGCAGGACGAGGCCGCTGCCAAGCTCACGCCTGGCGACGAGGAGGAGGAGGAGGAGGGGGGGGGGGTCTCATTAGAGCCTATATGTCATCTCCAGCTTCTCATTTCTCACGTAGCCGCTCTGAAGATTTGAAAACCTAATAGGTAAACAACAACAGCACAAACAGACCGCTCTGGAGGAAAACACATTAAAAGTTGAATTAAGATGCAGATGAATGGAAGGAGTGATTCTTGGTAATATATGCAGGAACTAACCTACTTTCTCAGTCTTTCAGGTGTAAGCATATCTTTGTTTGATACTATTTAAAAGCAGCCCGTTTATATGTTTGCACGGAGAAGGACGTTGCACGGTGAATGTGAACAAACAGCAGACTGCACAGCTGCTATTTCATCATCAGGCCGGTTACAGTGGGTGAGGTTTGCCAACGTGCACGCCTGACTTTGGTGCGTGCTTCCCGTCTCCTGTGTCATTACGAACCAACACGTCCTCTCAGTCCGAGCATCCTGCAGGTGTGTTTTACTGCACCCAGCAGTACAGTTGGCGGCGCCTGACCTCCCTCCAATGTCTGTATGACACAGGTCACTGCTCACTCTAAATGAGAGTTGGATGGCGAAATGAGCAACTAAATTGTCCATTCAAAATCACAAAACTGCCTTTTTGAGCGGCGCCGTGGAGCGGCCTTCGAAAAGTGACATTCCCTGGGAGAAAACAATTGGATGCTTTGAGCCCCGGAGAATGGCCCGACTATAGCTCATAAGTCTCCGCTCACCTCTTCTGAAGAAGGTGAAGGAAAAGCAGAGGGAAAGTAAAAAGTTCTGAAACGCGCTGAAGGCAAAGACTTTTCTCGGCCGCTTCGAGTGAATCACGCGGAGGAGGAGGAGGAGGAGGAGGTGTGATGCACGATGGCTATCTCATGCGGCTATCATGCCGTAGCAGGGCCTCTGTGTGTGGGGTCTGGAAATGACATGTCACTTTAGGTTCAGGCAAAGTCTGACTGGATTGCACACAATGCATTATCTAATATGCATAATGCATCAGCAGGCACTTAACATCAAATTATGGATGCATGCAAAGAAGAAAAAAAAAAACTCCTCCCAGAGTGGTGCATGGAGAGAAGGGCCACTTTGCTGTGCAAATAATCTGCCCATTTTCTATACAGCCAGAGTCAAATGAGTTTGTATAACGGGGCCCAAAATGCAATAAATGTTAATCAGCTCATATTCCTCTCACTGCCATGTTTGCATGTGCTAATGTTCCCTTTAAGCATTAGGGCAGTTGGCCAGAGCTCAGTCTGTCTGATAATGTTCCCTCCTAATTAATTCATTCACTTTACGAATGCAAAAATGCACCGGCAGAGTGTTATACAAACAAACGACTCCAGACCCAATAACAAAAGCTCTCGACTGCGATGATTCATGATCGTCCATGATTCCCTGACGCCGGTGTTTATGCTACAGGACCAGGGTCTGTCCGTTCTGCACGTGAGAACAGCTGTCCGCAGATTGTGAGTGTCATGTTTGTGATTTTGAGAGGATAATCTCACTCCGCATCACAGGTCACTTTCTGGAAGATCGACGTCCGGGTCACGATCGCTCGACAGCAGTTCCTGCTCCTTGGATCCTGCTTGACGATGCAGAGTAACAGCATCGGATGTGGTATTTAGCAGCTGACCTTCTTCTCAGCAGCGGCAAAGACGGGGGCGCGTCGGTGAAGAGGACGCGGACGTGACGCTGTCAGAGAGCTGGGGTCTGACACTGATGCTATTTTAATTCAAACCGATGGCTAATAAATCACACGGGCAAGAAATGTGTAGCTGGTATTTGCTTTTAAACTAAAGTGGTTTATATGAGGTCAACATTTTGACTGGATTCTACAGTGAGCTCATCTCATCTCCCAAGCTTTTATTTCCTCCTTTACTTCAGCCGTCACATTTCCTGTAAACCATGAATGCCTCGCAGCAGAGGCCTTCCCAACCTTCATCCCGAACAGCTTTCGCGCTTTGACTTAGTTGGATGCGACAACGTACAAACAAATTATTTTCCAGTGAAACCTAAGTTTCCAGCGAGGGACGCAAATAAAGGAAAGAGGCCTCGAAATACTGAACGGCCCTTGATTTAACAGCAGAGTATGTAAACGATTCAACAATGCAATCGCTGAAATCTCCACTGATGATTCTCAAACAAGATAAAGGTTCATATTGTGCAAATAAATAATAAAAAAACATCACATCGATAGATTCTCAGTCCTATCAGAGACTATTGAAATACAGCAGTACACAATGCACAACAGATTAACTACGAGCCAAACAGACATTGCACAATGATAATCTATTTTTGTGTCACAGGGCCCTTAAATGGATTTTCAACCTATTTGTCTACCTGTGGGACAGAATCAAAGCCTTGAAAAATGACTATGATCGAGGCGTGAGATGGTTGGGGGGGTGTTTGGGGGCTGGGGGGGGGGGGGGGGGGGGGGGGGTTGAGAAGAAGGGCGAGCGTCGTTATTTGCAGTCTCTAAAATCGGAACAATATGAGGAGTGGAACACAATATGGCATCAGATTACTTGCAGCGAAATCCATCAAAACACACAATTCGGTCCCTCAGTATCATTACTTGATAAGCTTTTAAGCTGGCGATAACATCTTGATGTGGAAACACAAGTGGGAGAGGGGTCCCTGCCACGGCGGAGGAAAATGAACCGCGCGCCAAAGCGCCGAGTGCGATGATTCATTACAGAAATGACTGAGGAGTTTATCATTAACGAGCAGCCGCGTCTCATTCCCGCCGAGAGGACGGCGGCAGCGAACTGCCCCCACGCTTGACATCTCTTTGTTTTTATTCTGGAAATATTGATTAAGGGAGCTTTCATCACATAAAATGTTTTTTTTTTTTTTAAGTTTCCCGTGGCTGCTTTCCAGACGCGGCAGCACTGGGAAGACGCCGCGTTCGCTCGCTGCTGAGCTGCGTGGAAAGAAAAAGGCCCCTAATTTTCACTTTCTTCTTTTGTGACTGAGGGTGATTACTTCATCTTCCATAGCAATGCTCTGCAGAGGGGAATCAATCATGAATTGAAATATGATCCAGTCACAGAAACTATCCCCCATCTACGAGATTAAATATTAGCAGTAATGAATGACACCGTTTCTTGTATCCATTAATTATAAAGATTAGAATCCTGACTTGGGTTTGAACCGTGGCCCACAGAGATTCTCAAGGTCATTCTCTATTGCAAGACCTCCTAATGGCAAGAAGCAGAGAGACAGAACAAATGGAATGTTTAAAAATAATTTTCTACTGGTTTTTCGAGTCTTTAAACAGCGTACAATAGCTGCGGCGCTCGGCGCCTCGGACGTTATATTGTCTCATAACTGTGAAGCCCTTAAGTAGAGAAGAAATGAAAACCTGAATCTCCTCATCAGTCTTGCCTCTACATACTCGTAAATTTGATCTGTGCCACCAGGGTGGACTGTGAAATCATGTGGCTGCACATCAAAGTGTGACTGAACCCAGTGTGCATACTAATGCCACGGCAACGCAAACACTGAGCTCCGAGACGGAGCGGGCGAGCGAGGGAGAGAGAGACAGAGAGAGAGAGAGCAAACATGTAACCAGAGAAAATCTCCCTTCAAAGAAAAATAAATATATTGGAAAAACTGAATTATGTTGACATTTACTGAATATTTTATCCAGGGAGAAAAATGAGGTTAAACACAATTTTCAGGTACATAAAGGTTCACCTTAGCTACTTCACTATGCTGGGTAAGTATCTACTGTTCAGATGCGACTGGGATAGCGTCACCTTGTGGGCGTGAGTCCCCTTTATCCATCAAACCCACTACATCATTTCCCTAGTCGTTGGCTGCGCGCTGGTGCTGCTACAAGCCACGACTGCGGGATCAGGGCGAGTGGATAAGTGATGGCCTCCTGGCAGACAGACGAGCGGCCATGACAGGCAGCGGCGGAGGGGGCGTCGGCTCGGCGCGCTCCCCATCGCTCTCCCCCCCGCTCATCCATCCTCCCGTCTGTCCATCCATCCATCCATCCGTCGCTCTCCAAGGTAGGTCAAAAGAAAGATCCCTCCTGGCAGTTCATTCCTCACTCTGATGAAGCCGCTTGTTAGACACTCATCAACTCCGGTGTGTGAGAGACGTGCGAGCACGCACGTCCCACTTGTCTTTTAACATCTGCCTTCTGTTCCCCCCGTCTCAGGTCTCCTTCTTGTTAAAGACACATCTGGCAGCGGGAGGTGCGAGGAGGGTATAACTGCACTGGAAAGAGGAGGGTAGATTAAACCCTACACGGCCTTGCATTAGTCCAGTTTTCCTAGCGGAGGTGAACGAGGCCCCAGTGGAGCCACCGGTTGGAAGCCGTGGCAGTAAAAATGGACGTTTGGATGAATGGAGAACATGCACAAGAGGGAGAGAAGGCACAAATCATACATGTGTGTTACAGTCACACACACACTGATTCATACGTGTGGATAATTATTACAATTACCAGGTATGAAACATGCAAATGTTCCTAAATGGCAAATGATGCGGCTGTAATGGCTTTCCTTTGTTTGACGCTGTCGCGAAGGAGTGTGCGTTTGATTAATATCATCTGGGGTAATTTGTACAATCATTTTTACATTATTGCTCTGCTCTGTCAACACCTATGCACTCTAAATGGTCGAAATTACAATAATGATATTTGGCAGCTGTTTCTCTCACACAAATCAAATTAGAGTGCAGCTCTCAAGGCTCAAAGCAACAGATGGTTGATCACAACAAGAGGAGAGTCGACCCCCAGCCGTCGCCGCCGCGCAACGCTCCCGTGTTTACCTCCTGAAAGAATCCTGTGATTGACCCGTTTCCACAAGCAATAGCATTTGATAACGGTACGGCGCCGTGTGTTTAACGCCGACGGCCTCGTTCGCAGCCTGCTTGAACGCCTGTAAAAGGTCTCCTACTGTATCCCTCCCCCTCAGAGTTGCTGGGGCCGAGGCGGACGCCCGCCTGCTTTGAAACGGGAAATGTCTTCGGACCCGCCTGCCCTCGTTGGAATTTAATTAATCACCTTCAGATTTGGCATGTAGCCTTCTAAGAATAGTCCAGCTGCGTGTGGATGTCAGCTGTGGAAATACAAGGCCTTTCTGGCCCGCACACGTCTGTCGGCATCACCTGCAGGACTTTGATAAGACAAACGTGTGTCACTGTCACCAGTTTACGTCAGGCCTGAAGGTTCTCTGTCATGTCGATATGTATTATACTGTAATATATGATATTAATAACAGCAGGCTCTGCAACACGTACTGTACAAAATAAAAAGTAAATAAATCCAAAACTGCAGACAGCAATAAACTCATAACTCCCGATTTAAAGTCGATGGTTTAATTGACAGCGAAAGTAATTGGTGCGGCAAAAGTTGGCGCTTTGTGACAGCGTCAGATGAGAAGGATGAAAAGAGACGGAGGAGCAGGCGGGCGATGAAAAGACAGATGGAACAGGTTGCCAGCCAGCGAACGCACCATACTGTTGTGTCTCCTCGTATAACTCGCGTTTGCCTCCCTTCATCAGGACGCCGCGTCTCGCTGACCTTGTCACAGTTTCAACTAAAACTTTCCTCTCAGGACGCTGTCCTGCATCTACATATGTGCTCCTCAGGTAAACGGGGCAGTGAACATACTGTACAGGAGCTCAGCTCTTCTGCAAAACCCGGAGATTTTCAATCACGAAGCAATGCTGCGAGGAGCGAATCCCTCATGTCACAATCATTATCTCTTATCAAGACTCGAGGCCATTAGATTTTTATTACTCACGCAATTAAACAGAAGCAGTGAGAGGTTTTTTTCTTTTTAACAGAGGCTTCCCACACTGTTGACATAAAGTTAAGCGCATTAGCTGCGGTGAATCGACCTGTCAGACCCTCCCTTAAACACCGTTAAACGCACCCTTCCTGTCTAAACCCGTGCTCAGGAAAGTGAGCACACACAGCAAACGGTAAACTTTCAACGCACGCACAGTGGAGCGCTAACCACCATGCGATCTGTCAACCCGCTCCAACATGGCGCCGGAGCTATTGATCCGGCCATGCACTGTGAAGGCCTTGTGTTAAACCGAGGGGGCACCAGCTCCACTCAGTGTGTGCACTTTATTCTACCAGTCACATTCAGGTCCATTCGGGGGGGGGGGGGGGCGGTCGTATGGAACTCATTAGGAACGCACTGTTCTTCACTCAATCCCAGCTCCAGGCCCGAGTTCCCGTGGCAACGGAGCGGCCCCGGCCTGCCGCTACAGGGGATGCCCGCTAAAGACCTCATACGGGAGCCGTGTTCTCTGAACACGCGCCGCCGCATTAGTAAAGGTGCGCTGCAGTTCCCCGGCAGCAAAGGACTGTTCACTCTGTGTTAATGAATCAATCAATTTCTCCCATATAAATCACAGTGAGCGCCTCGCAATGGCGACTGTCAGCATGATGAATTCCTTCATTTCATGTAATAAGCTGGCCGGGAAGTGATTTATCCCCGGCGCGCAGGCGGCTATATACAGCAGTGGACAGAGGCGAGAGATACAAAATGAAGTGTAATATGTCATTGAAATATTTTCTATGCAGTCGGTGAATAAGGTTGAGCTGCAGGGAAAAAACACTTATGTCCAAAAGCCAGTTGATAGCACATGACTTCACTCGGTCTCTGTGGCGGAAGCAGCCGACCGGGACGCTCACTCCAGCCTCTGCTGTACTGAAGCGCGCTGCTTGAATCAGGCGCTGATTCGTTTCAAGGCCTGCGTTTTCTCAGCCCTGTGCACAACCAGAGAAAAGGAGGTAGCAACTACATTCTGAGGCTGTTTGGTTGGGATTTGTTGTCAATTTGTTTTAATGCTATGCAGACACCGACTAAGCAGTAGATGCTTCACTTAACAGTCACCTCAGAGTTTGCATAAAAGAAATGATCTAAGTTAACTAACATTAAAATGTGAGATTACCACATTTGAACTCACAGCTGTTGGTTGAGCATTGTTGCCTCGCAACAAAAAGGTGCTGGGTTCAATTCCTAGGTGCCTTTGTGTGTGGAGCGTTTCCACGTTCACCTCGTGTCCCCGTCTCTTGCCTGATTGATAGGATAGACTGCAGCGATAGTGAGTGAGTGAGAGAGTGAATGAGTTGTATGACTGCATTCATACTGTAAATCACAACATGACTGATGGAAATAAAGAAAAAGAAAAAAGATTTCTTGAAAAAAGGTGATGCATAGAAAATGTAAATGCAAAGTCTTTAATCATATTTATATCACCGTTGCTCTGGTTTACACCACTAGTTCAATTTATTTTTATTGGAACGCACATCTATACATATATACACACAAGAGCCTTTAATAGACATTAGGTAGTACAGTAAGTGGTGAGTAAATAAATCATGAACAGCTTTCATTACATAGTCCTAACCTGTAAATGCATCACTTTATGTTCACGTCTGCTCCTGCAACCTAACAAAAAGATTAAAGTCTATTTCATGAGAGGAAAACATTCTTCAAAAAGTCCTAAAAACTTCGGGGAAGGAGCTGAAACACCCCTCAAGTATCTTTTACTTCATTGCCACTGCTTTTATGGGCCTATTGGAGAATTAATTAAAAATAAAGGTGATATTCTTAGAACTTATGGGCTGTAGAAACCAAAAGGTGATGCTAAGGAATGTGCTTTAACGACTCAGCCAAGGCGATAATTACGAAGCCGCCGCCATTTGTTACCCCATCATCATGTGTGTGTACGTGTGAATACATTTCCAATCTGTTAATATGCGCCTGAGTTCTCACCGGGGTTCAAAGGTCATCATTTAATTATACGCCGGCAAATACTTAATTTTCAATTATAACAGCTCTGGAGACCTCACCTTGCGAAAGGACGACTCGCAGACGGGCAGACGGGGCCCTCGCTAACCTTTGCTAAGTTTCCTGTGGAGCGATAAAGTTTGTCAGCGTGGTTGATTTGCATGGAGCTGTTGCTCAGTGACGACCTTTGTTTGTGACCAGTGGTTTGTAGAACCCTGTTTTTGACTTCTCACAACCATCAAAAAACACTTGTGACCCAGTATCTCCCTTTAGTCACTTTAAGTGTGAACAAAAGAAAAAATTATTTGAATTAAAAAAAAAAAAATCTTTTTAGAAGGAATTATTATTCCAAATCAGGTATTCACTATAGGAGGTCACCAGCTCTGGTTAGTGTGGTATTGAATAATAATGCCCTGTTCCTGAACTGAAGTAAAAAAAACCTGAAACACTGTTGAGTGGCACATTTGACAGCGCACTTTTACCCCGGGCTCAGTCCAGAGGTGCTGAGCCGCTTTAGCGGCGACGTTATTGTCCAAGTGACTCAAAGTGTCAGTTTTTCTCCGGGGTTCGACTTGAAAAGTTCAGAACATTTCTCCACCAGAAATGAGGTTAGCATTATGCAAAATTGCCCATTTTATGTTGCCTCAAATCCTGTGAGAGTGGCAGCCAATAGACAGCGCCCAGCAGGACGCCTTCCTCCGAGCAGTTGGCATTGCTGAGCCCGAGCGCCGGGACAATGAGTGATGAAACGGCTTCTGAACCCGGCTGTCTTCTCCCTCCCTCGCGCTCTTTCTCCTGAATGCTTCACTCGAACTGAAAGCTTCCCTTGTTCTCAGCGTGGCAGAGCGGATGCAGGTTGAAAGACGCGTCTTTCTTCTTCATTGCGGCGAGAAAATGAGCCTGTTTCTGGCATCGGCGGGGATGCGGCTCTTACGTCTTTCTTCTGCTGAGAGCAGGTACAGTGCGCTGGCGCCGGCTCTCATCATTTCCACTTTACTAGACGTAAAGATGCCCCCCCCCCCCCCCACACACACACCACCACCAAACACTGTCACCTGCTCTACTCGGATGTTACAAAGGCAGGAAAAAAGGCCGGAATTCGAGGAGGACGAGGAAAAGTTCGTCCCTAATGTGAAACGCAACATCTTCTGTTCTGTTTGTTCATTTCAATTGCTGCTCATTTATCAGGCGCAACTACCTGCCAAACAGGAGGAAAAATACACAATAACTAAATCCCCCCAGAGTTACAGAGGAGGAGGAGGCAGCGGCAGAGGGAGGAAGGCAGAAACCGGCGCCGTCTCCAGTGGCTGACTCACTTTTGTCACAACTGGACCCAGTCTGCTTGTCTCTCTCTCTCCTCTCTCAGTAACACCTACACTTGGACGCCCACGCCCGCTGAGGTGACATCTGTCTGCATCACGAATGCAACCTGCACGGAAACAGGAAGGCGGGAGTGGTCACCGGTGCTGACTAAGATTTTGTGTATTCAGGCGCCTGAAAACAACATTCAACACAGGGTGGGTGTATTTATACACTCAAATGTCCATGTTAATGATTTTTAGAGGCAAAAATAAGACAAGACAGGTTCTATTTTATTCATCACAGTCTCAAAGCTGTCATCATACAGTATGTATGTTAAATGTATTTTTTAATCATATAAATCATGCATCCATCAAACAATTGTCTGCCAAAATATCTCCCTAAACATAACTTAGTTTGTAGTTTGTTTCCTCGCATTTATTCATTGCTTCCACTTCCCCAAAAGTGGTCAAAACTTGTTCAACACAAAACGAATGTGCAGAACAATAAAGCCGAGTACACGACCTCTGTGTCCGTACAAGTGCGGCTCTGGTGGTAATAAATAAAGGACAAAACCCACAGTGTCTGTTCAGCAAATATGCGGCTTTGCTGCTGCGCGGTATCTGTTTGCAGGATTATTGCCGGGTGTTTCAAGGAAACGCTGCCTGGGAGAAAAACAAGTTTGGACTTTGGCCGCTGTGAGGGGATCAGCGCGCGGCCACTTTGGAGGAGACGGCAGATCACGGCGACCTCGTCGGCACATGATCCGCGCCGTACGCGGCACGCGAGACCTGGAGCGGCTCAGACTGGAAGTGAACCTCTGCCAAGTGTTCCGGCGCTGTTTCTACACAGTTCTAACCGCCGGCTCTGATTGAAGCTGTGCACCGGCTCTCATTTGGAACACATTTGCATTAGAAGATGAGCTGCACACACCAGCTGGCGCTCCACCAAACACTTCCAAGTACATACAATATAACCCCTGTTTTGCTTCACTTTGTTGGAAATTGTGTTTTTTAAGCCAGGCTGTTGGAGAATATGGGCGTTCTTTTGGGACACGGCAATTACGAATGCGTGTGCGTGACTGAGCAGACTGTTACTAATTTCCTGTTTCTGTTTTCACCTGTTCCCGTCTCTTTATTGGCAGAGGAGACCTTGATGCTCAGCCTTCCCTCCGTCGCTGGGGAGCCTTTAGACATCCAAACAGCACCTGGATTGCATGCTAAAATATGTGGCAGCTGTCTGTGATGTTTCAAAAAGTGAAAGCGAGGGAGTGAAGCGGGAAGCGGGTTGTTTGTCACGTACTGAGAGCGTCTGAGCATCAGCACTCACTCACTGTGGTTTAATTGTACGCTGGACATTAAAACCGTGTTTTTCTCCTTTGACTTCTTCTCCCTGATGTGAGAAAATCTGCAGGGAGATGAAATAAAAATAAAAAAAAAGATGGAGTGTTCTCACAGTGTCTCTACTGGACCTCCACATTAAGCGCACAATTTAGCCTTATCAAAGCAAACAGCCGGAGCCCAAATGAAACGGAGAGGAGAGGCGACGCTAACGGAGAAGGCGATGACCGGCCCAGAATGCTCCGCTTCCCAGCTTTGGGTAGTTTAATTACCATCCATAGCATCACAGCGGACAAGGATGGCTGAGGCGGCGTCGGACACGGGGCGCCGTGCGCCGAGGAGGCCCGTGTTTGTTCTTGAGGTACAAATTGCGAGCCCTTGTTTATACAGAATTAATCAGCGATTGTTCCACAAATGAGAGCGGGAATATTTATTCTGCCGACAAGCTGATAGGACTAATGATGATAATAATGACAACAATAACATTGGGTTTTGTCTCTCGGGGGAAGCCTTTTCCGTGGGCATTTCTTCAATAATTACATGATGCATCGCCATAATTCAGCCCTAATGCATTTAGAGGAACGGCGAGGGCTGAGGTACAGTACTGTAGGTTACACAAGCAAGGGGGAAACCGAAAGTCTGAAAATAAACCGGGCAGAACTAACGTGAGCGTGTGCGGCTGTACTACAGTGCATTAAGGAGATAAAGCAGCTGAAAAATAATAATTCCGCTGAAGCATTGGTGGTCTCTGAAAATGCTAATGATG
The DNA here is from genome assembly GCF_900634795.4 of Betta splendens. Classification (NCBI taxonomy): domain Eukaryota; kingdom Metazoa; phylum Chordata; class Actinopteri; order Anabantiformes; family Osphronemidae; genus Betta; species Betta splendens. The sequence continues at coordinate 729,072 of NC_040885.2, read as the reverse complement.
CTGTTAGTTCCTGCGGATCCCCCCGTGGATCCCTCTGAGTCCCGACCCCCACGTCGTCCCGGAGGCGAGGCCCAAATTGCCTTGACAAGGGCGCGTGTTTTTATCTCATGCTCGGCTTCACCAGACTTGTGATTGATGCAGGCCCCTTTCTGAAGCAGCAGCACTCATTGTTTTTAAGACCACATACCTGAGTTATGAATGTTTCATTCAGTCGTCTAAATATGAACTGGCTGAGTGAGAGCCCCAAGAGCCCCGAGGAAGGGATGCTCGTGCATGCTAATAATGGTCTTAGAGAGGCTGGAGGAGAAAAAGGGCACTGGATGTAAGGAAAGGGGGAAATAGGCAGTGACTATCAATCAGCTCAGTGTTTTCTTGCATTCTAGCTGTTCTCTGCGCATCCGTCCAGCTGTCTAACGCTCCCGCTTCTTGCAGCACGCAGCCTTTGCAGCTGCAGTTGCATCTAACACGTCCCGCCGGCCCCCCGCTGTGAGGCCCCAACAGCTGAGGGTGGGTTTGGCCTGGCCCGAATAAAATCGCAGAATCAATAACTCACCTCAGCAGCGCCCGCCCTCGCGGGGAGCGCCCGCTGCCGTAGGAGCAGAGATGGGAAAAGCAGCCGTCCGTGCGCCGCGAGATGATGACGCACGCGTACAGTAACGCACCTCAACCTCCGCACACGCACGCACCTCCTCGTTTCGTCTCGACGTGACTCCTCGGCGCCGAGTCGCGCCCGGGCCCCACAAGTTCCTCTCACCATGAGCAGATTATGATTTGTGGTGAACTGAGGCACACTAGCTGCTTAATGGAGTCGAACAGGATGGAGGAGTCTCATTCTCATCTGGCAGCGAGAGACGCGGGGAGACTGATTGAAAGAGCGGTGAGAGAAAGGAGGAAAGGATGTGAAGAGGAGATCCACTGGGATGTGTCAAATGTTGCATGAATCACTAAATGCTTCCTGCTCTAATTGGCTCTATTGAGTGCATCAGTGTCCCCTGTGGTGGGGCCAAATGCCTCCCTTAGTACGTGTGTGTCTCCCACCCAACACTCAACATGATGGGGATCAAAGGATCCACTGTGCGTACGACGAGTCTTGCAGCGACACCGTCGGCTCCGCTCAGGTCTGTGCACCGTATGCAAACGTGCGGCAGAACTCAGGATCGTTCCAGCAGCTGTCACCGCCCTGGTCCTGGTCCGTCGCGAAGGACGAGCGAAGCGAATGAGGACACCGGCGGAAAGGTGAAGTGGGGCATCGCAGAAAAGCTTCAGGTTTAGTTGTTCTGCCTAATGGCTTTCAGAGACTTACATCACCATTACATCACTTTCACCAGACACTTATTAAGTATTCATGGATTCTCCAATCCCTGCATTGTTAAACTAGCCATAATCGTCCTGCTGCGTGTGCAAGTACTGAAAGCGACAGGCCCCAATGCAAAAAACACACTGCGCGTAACTTTCGTATTTGTTGCGACATGAGAGAAATGACAGGATTCGTGATACGCTGTAATTGAATAGTATCATTAGGGCACAGATGCATTCATCATTTGTGTAATATATTCATGACTATATCTCAAATGTCACATTCGGTGGGTTTTGCAACAATGGTCTGCGTATTGAGTTGGACATTGTCAGCAAATGCACATTTAAACCCAGCGAATACAAAAATAAATAATATTATGCTTTAGGATTTTAATGACTTTCCCTCGTGCTGCTACTGTCACCATGGGTCACCGTGCACTTGATGTTTAAGTCGGTCTCACGCAGTACTACATGTACATTGCTCTTCCTCCCTTTCATCCTCACATGCAGCAGCAACTTGTTCCCTTTAAATGCGAGTCGGCCCTGCATGTAGGCAGCCTCTCGCCTTCCTGTGTGGGCAGTGGCCATATTCAAATCGATACGCAGCTCGCTCGGCCCAACATCTGGGACCGCCTGTAGTGGTTGTAGCCGCGTGCATGCGTGGACGTGGGAACCTGGGGTCACCACAGCCACATGTGCTGCACACGATGGGCAGCTCTCACAGGAATGAGGGCGCACTGAGAGGAGGCGTTGTGCGAGAGTCACATCTGTGAGTGTGTCTCATCTACAGTATCACACGCTGTTCATTGTGTGTCTGAAATAGCCTAGAGAGAAATGTAAACTGAATTATGATTAATAATCTTGATGCATGAAAACTGAATCAACTGTTTGTTCAAATGAAACTAATACACATTAAAGTTTACTTTTTGCATTTAGTATATGTTGAGGGGAACATTTAGTATTTAGTATGTGTGTTGCAATTTTTATAGTTATTTTTTATGTAAATAATTTATGTCAGTAACTGTAATTAATATGTAAATTATTAATGTTCCATTCCGTCAGATGGTACGAAAAAAAAGAGTCAGGCAATTTGCAATTCCTTGTTTGTCTTGTGCAAAGCTGGCGAATAAAACTGATTCTGACTCTAATGTTATGATCTGCCATGAAAGATGGAGAACAAGTCAGTGATAGTCTATGGCTGTACTATGGGGCCGGGAAGAGGTCTTGAAAGTAAAAAAGTTCATGACCATAACTAGACAGAAGAACTAAAGAGAGAAATGAGAACCACTCCTGCTAAATGCAAACAAAAACAGGTCAGCACGAAAAACACTCAATACAATAATGCAGGAAATAACAATAGAGAAAAAAGAAGAAAGGAGGCCACGGCTTAAGGTTACTACAAAACCTAAACATGCCTTAACATGACATGGAGGACATGAATTGAAAGTCATGGGTCAACAAGTCCAGAGGCATAACACAACCCAGCACAGGCTGACAGGCTGGGTGGGAACATGAAAGGAAGGTGAAGGGAAGGCACAGGTGTGGGTGGGTTCACTGTGGAAAAGAGAGGAAGTGGGTGTGGTCCAGAGCTGGGGCGTGGCTTGAGGGAGGCGGGGCCAGCCCAGGGATCCTGCCAGCCACATCCACAGTGCTGCTGCTTTTCCAACTCTCCGTGTCCCAGCTAATACTGATCACCTTGACCAGGTGTGTTCAGCCAATCAGCAGCCAGCTGACACACCTGATCGAGGCAATCAGTAGAGAGAGTTGGAAAACCAGCAGGACTGTGGCTCTCGAGGGTCGGCCACCCCTGGTCTAGCATCATAAACTGCAAAGTCTGTAGTCACTGCTGCCTGGCTGCTAAGCATTACAATTGTAGATCAAACTGTATATGTCATCTGAAAAGATTATTATACAACAAAGATTAGAGTAGAAACGAATGAAAGGACTGCTTTACCTCCTTCTCCCGTAAATTACGATACATCCCACACTCAAAGGGCTAATAATATCCATTTATTCTCCAATTACCTGTGCACAAAGACTTTAGCACTTTCCTGTCTCCCAGTCACAGGAACGTCAGAAAAGGATTTTAGCCACACAGTACACACGTATTATGCTGCAACGTGTCTTTGAGAAAGGAGAAACAAAAAAAAGGTCTGTTCTAGAGCAAGAAAAGGGAAAATGGAAAAAGTGTGAAGTGCTATTGCTAAACATCCAGCATCGATTTAAAAAAGAAAGAATGAGTCTAGCACCACTGCTATAAATGTCAGGACTCAGACACAATAAAACCGTGTTGTATCTTAACATAAAAATAGATTATGGATGATAATTTAAGCTCTGAGTCATCAGAAGATTTTCAAGGGAGAAATGAGCGTTTAACTGTTAATACGATTCTGTTGTGCAAGCGGGGATGAATTGAAATAATTACTGTAGAGCGGAACTTGGACTTGAGTTTCGTGCAGGCTCTTAATTTCCAGTGAGCTGCAATAGTCAGTGCACAGTGCAAACAGGTGAAATCATCAGCAGCAACAAGATGCACATTCACATATAAAGTCTGACAGAACAGTACAGTTGTCGTCCCAGTGTGTTGAGTTCCTTTGAGCGTCCTGGCTGCAAGGAGACGTAGTAATGGTACAGCTACATTCCTGCAACATGCCTCGTTTGTTGAAAAGCATGAATGAAAACCAGCCTGTCCTGTTTTATCATATCTTATTCCACGCATCACAGCTGTCGTCAAGTCGGCCCAGGCCTCGCAGCCTTAGACGAGCAGGTGAGTGGGAGATTCACTCTCTTCCCATCGCATCTTCAGAAATGCTGTTCTGCTTCTGTTGTGTGTTTATTTCCGTTCCTCGGTCGCTGCCAACATGCCTGAAGCGAGTCAATCAAACAGGGACGGTCTGACTCCTACTGACGACCCACCCACTGACCTCGACCTGACTTATGCACCTTTATGTACAAACACAACATAACTGGTCCGTGTACTGTACTGGTGAAACATCATCATCAACATTTCCTTTTCAACCCCCTGAAACTCTGGGTGAGTCTCAGCCGTCTTGTACCTCTCGAGGTTGCTAAAAATAAACCTGGAGGACTCCCAGTGCATCCGTGCCCCCTCTGTCTTAGCTAAGAGTGCCAGGCCTCACCGCAGGAGAGAGCCAACATAGTCAGATGTACAATCAACGAGCCCTTCAGGCATTCGGCTTCTCCTTCCCCACCTCAAAGCCCTCGCGGACGCCACAACCCCCCATTACAACAGCGGTGCTGGGCATAAACGCTCTATCTGGGGCGAACGCCGTCGTGCCACGTGTGCACAGGAACCCCCGCTCCACGTCTGACGCTCCGTTTAGTCCAACTTGGCTAATTCACCTCGGCTTCCTTCGAGCCATGAAGTCGGCGCTGATCGGAGCGCACTCATTAAAGGAATAAGACTTGGGGAACATCAATAAATGCCCAGAAGGCTCTTGGTTCAGGTCAATCATTCCAGTCAGTTAACGGTCTCCAAACAACAGGGCAAATTCATCATAGGTTCTAATCACATTGGGCGAGGCCACACTTCGCCGCAGAACAATATCCGCTAACAACATTAGCGAAGGGCTAGTAATATGATGTGATTTCCTGCTGTCGCACAGAGGTGCTGATCGATGGCAGGGATGCGAGGAGCGTTATTCAGGGAAACCCAGTGTTCCCATACAGATGTACCTACAACGTAGTGTGTGTGTGTGTGTGTGTGTGTGTGTGTGTGTGTGTGTGTGTGTGTGTGTGTGTGTGTGTGTGTGTGTGTGTGTGTGTGTGTGTGTGTGTGTTGCAGTGTGGTGACAAAAAGTATAATATATCCGGAGCGCTAACTTTGGCCGAGCACCGTGTTGCTCTGCATTTGACTATCTGTGGTGAGTGCGACTCGTGTGTTTTTCTGATTGAGAAAAGAAGTAATTCTGGGGTCAACGGATTCAATTAACCTTTTAAAGAGAAAAGAAAAATACCTGAGGTTGCCCTCGAACGCACCACAGACGGCATCAGCTCCCTGCGAATTAGGATCAGTCACAGCCTCCTCCCTCCAAGGAGGGACTCCAGACAAAGTCCCATCCTCTGCGCATCGCTTATGGTAATAACTACCAGCGAAACGCCCGGGATTTCAGATCCGCAGCAGATCACAGATACAGGATATTCTTCACTTTTTCAGCGAGGAATAAGCCTCTTTTCATACACACATCCACAGCAAATCCAGTGTCAGGCGCAGAATGCGCTGTACCGCTCATTGTCAGCGCTAAAACTAACATCATCAGCCTCGAACCTTTTCATCAGCGCGACAGGATCTAAGTCAGTGTATAAAGCTGCAAGTCAGCGATTTTTTCATGCGGTAACTCTATGTAAAGGAAGGATTTTTGGAATTTAAATTTGTATTTCAACAGTTTCCCCATAGTTGGTGGTCACATTTATTTATTATCTCTCCTATTAGTTACACTTGGCTCTGCTGAGCCTCCAGCCCGAGGCCGGTCTCACATGTATAATCCAGTCGCTGAGCAGTAACATTTTGGATGTTCTGCGGTGGTAAAGCGTTACTGGGCTCCTGAGCGTGGAGAGCTCAGCACGGAGGCGGCCGGTCCGCTCTGCCACCTCGCTGACAGGCGAGCGATGGTGCCTAGTTCCAGGCCTCCCCGCCTCCTCCACAAAGCACCACCCACTGTACGTCTCCCCACAGCAGCACCTCCATCCGTATTCACGGCCGCTCGCCCCCTGTCATACTCGCCTCCCTGAGCCTCCTCCGCTGCCCAGGCTCATTGTCACTCAGCTGGGGATGAGTGACCAGGGAAACTGGGCGGAGGCCAGGGCCTGAATAATGGGTACTCTATCTCCTACCAAGAGAGAGCAGCAGTCCGTTTAGAGGCAATCTTTGAGTGCCTCTGAACACAGACTCCTGAGAGACACACATACAATAAAAGTGTGAAAACAACAGGGGGAAGACACAAAATGGTGCCAAAAAAAAGAAGGCGACGGAAAGCTGTCAAACAAAACAAAGGGAATGTGTTTTTTCTCCTCAAACGGCCTCCGCAACTGTTATTATCTGTGGCTCCATGCAATTACCACATCATATACTGTAGTTATTCGGCAAAATGAAAGCACGAGACACAGCAACACAGACAAAACAGCTAAAGATGCTGCTGCTGCCGCTCCTGGGGGCCGCTGCCCTCTGACCCCGCGCTCATTCTAACCGCTCTGCACTGTTGATCCAGCTCAGGTTTGCAAAAAAATCAGCGGACAATGATGTACGGCACCTGGGACCCGGGAGTCACCTTGGATATTTAAAGCACCGTCTCTCTCTCGCTGCCTACGCTGCTGGTGAACGCTGCAGACGGATTGATTTCCCTCTGACTGGATAGCGTTCCTACGGCTCGTGGCCCTTGTGCAGAGAGACGCTGGCAGCGTCCCCCTGACTAATCCAGCTTAGTGCCGGGGCCAGGTAAGTGTCGGCTGCAGCTAGCGCTATGGTGGCAGAGAGGGCCTCGATGTATTTCCACCTGAGCGCTGGGGCTCACGCCCATCCATCAGTGCAGAGTACAGTGGATGTGAGGCCAATATTTGACAAGGGACCTGGCGCGCCTCTGGTGGAAGGGCGTCGCTCGCTGCACATGCTCCAGGAGGACGGGCAAGGTTAATGTGTCTGGCCTTTCCCTGGGCTACAGCTCCTGGCTTAATGGAAACGCAGAGCGAGCTGGTGGTGGGAAGGTTTGCAAATTTAGCTTGGCCTCACTAACCTCCGCTGTGCTCGCTAAGTGTTTTTAGCTTAGCATTCTAAATGGCTGCAGTGTGTTTTGGTGCCAGGGCATGTGCTCACTCAGCTGACCTCCAGCACCATCCAACAGGACTAATACGCTGAAATAGTGGCTTAAGACTATATTTGGACCGTTCGCTTTCTTTTCCATTTTCCCCACTAACAGTAAAGTCACGTCTGTAGGCAACGGAGCTTAGGCTCAGACTTCACCCACTCCACTCAAATCGCACCTCATCACTCCAGTAACATTAAAGCCATCGGCACACGTTTCACTTTCTGCCTAAGAACTACAACTACTACTCAACATGACTGCTTTTGACTGAGACGTGTAATTGGGCACATGCATAATGGAAACCTTAAATAAGAAAGACATTCATTTTCACTATAATTTTAACCAATTTCAATCTTTGTATAATCGTATTATCTTAAATATTCCCTTAAAACGTCATTTGTTTCAGCCAACTTTTAATAAATTAGCTTTAGATCAGTTCTAGTCTTGGTTTGGTCTTTAGTTACCTTCAGTTCAGGATGTTGTTCTATAAGATAATATTTGTAGGTTTGAACTACAGTATTTGTAAATAATAAAAACAAACATTTTTTTAAAAACAAACATTTAACATTTAACAATAGCAAGTGCAAAAACCACGAGAATAAAAAACAGATGTAAATAAAATGTTTTTTTTTTCTTCGTCATCTCAGCTTTAACGTTTCTACTTCTCCTTGCGCTTTTCCTAACGATGAATGCAGCTGATTGACAACAAACAGATATGCGAGCAGATTATTAATGTAAACTGTCTTTCAATTACATAAGCAACTTGAGCTGAGCGCTTCGCCCTCGCGACGGGGCTTGTCGTACTTTTAGTACTGCACAAACAGCCGGGGTGAGTTTTACAGAGAGGGAGTCATCATCTGGACAGAGGTTGAACGCTGATTGACATACGAACAACTAGAGCACAGAGTCACAGGGTTGTACTAGTAACTTAATAGTTTTTGTGTATGCACTGACATACTGCACTGCTGTACCCCACTATACAAATACTACCACCGCTGTCACTTCCACGCGTTTTCAGACATTTCCATCTCTTAGATTGTTTGCAGCAGATGTAGCTACATAAAAGGGGACAGTAAAAATAGAATACTAGGCTGTGCGAAGTAGTCATTCATTTCAAATGCACATACACATGAAGACAGAAAATCCAAAACAAACACCTTTCCCTCGAGGTGCTGCGAGTGTCAAAACTAAATCAGCTGTATCTCTGTTTGCCAGTAAGGGCTGCATGCCTGTGAGCGCACACTGAACTGGAAGCACTGGTCCACAGATCCAGGTCATAGTCAGCTGTCACTCCGTGTTACACTGTGACATGAAGCCTTGGGTTGTCTGCAGGAGAGAGGAGCAGAACCAGTTACGGGCTATTGTAACAGGAGGATGCTGAGTCATTCACTGGGAATACATGGGATGGGAACGGAAAGGGCATAATGGAACACAGAGATTCCTTTCTCCCACTTCCAAGTTCATTGTTTTGCCATTTTGTTCCATTCGGCTTCTGTCGATGCGTTAATGTGTGTACCAGCTTGTTTATTAATAAAGTTGCCGAAGACGGCGCCATCAGCTCTCTGTTTTACATGCGAGGGGCCCTGTCGCCTTCCTGGGACACATCAGAGGAAAAAAGTGTTCCACTTCCACACAGCGTCTCCGGAGATGCCTGGTGCTTTATCATTATTCATGTGCTGCCGCAAATTAACACTGCTACTGCGCCAGCGCGAGCGACTCGTCTGGCGAAAAGTCAAGCCCGACGACCTATAGATGCTCGGGAAGCGCTCTGCACGCCACCGGCCTGGCGTGGGAGGAGACAAGGCTGGAAAAGGTGCATTTTACACGGTGCTCTGGAATAGAATGGTAAATATTGTAGCACTAAGTCGGTGAAATGGCTGTCACAGTGGGACTTGTGTGTCCATGACTCTAGCCCGAGGTACAACAGAGGAGTTCAACACCAAACAGCGTTCGCTCTCTCATTCCCTCCACTGTGAAGTCCACTCTGCTCTATATAAAACACCGTGTCAGTGAAATTCGCTTGGACAGATACATGTTTTTCTATTTTTTTCCGGGGGCTGTATCATACTCTCAGATCATTTATAAATGAGACGGCTGGATGTCTGCATCGCTCCAGAGCTCCGCCGTCGTCATCGCCGGCTCCGTCTGGACAGTTTCTCCACTAAGGAGCATAACAGAGAGGGTGATAATTATAGAGCATGTAACGGCAGGCATGTGTTTATGCTCCCACTCTCACGGCTTTGGCACAAGCGGCCGTTTAGGCTGGAAGCCGGCCCTATCGGAGCAATCCCAGCGGTTTCTGTGGAAGAGGGGCGGCGGGAAGTGGGACGCGGCTGAAAGACCGGGTCAATACCGTCACTTCAGCGGCTCACGTGGCTCGGATTAAGGCAATGAGGCACTTTGAGATTATAGAGGCTGAACTCCGTGTCTTTGTGTGTATGTGTGAGCCGTCGCTAGGCGTCTGCAGACTGCAGCGTCTGCAGAGACTGCAGCGTCTGCAGAGACTGCAGCGTCTGCAGCGTCTGCAGCGTCTGCAGCGTCTGCAGCGTCTGCAGCGTCTGCAGCGTCTGCAGCTCACACTCGTGACATCCTCGTACTTGCACGACAGTAAAGGAGCTACATCAGCTACCTGAAGAGGACGCGGCGCCAGCGTCAGTCATGCTCCACCTCACATGCCGCCATTAGCAGCCAAGGTCGGGATCGCTCGAGCATCTAAAGGTCTTGGACGACGATGGCAAATAATGTCGAGTTCGCCCTGAAAAAGGTGTTTGTCAGCGTCATGCTGGCGGGGAAGGGTCAGTGCGTCTGGCTTATTGTCGTCGGGTACGAGAGGGAGTGGAGCCGCACGGTTCATCGGAGAAGCACAAAGGACCTGACCTTCAACATCATGTCGAGAAACAGACATTTGAGTGCAGGCGTTTTCCTGAAGGCCTGGGAGAAACGTCTGGCTATCTGCATCAACATGTGTTTCTGAAGCTCCAGCATAATTTAACCTAATTGCATATAGCGCTATTGTTCAGCCTGCATTAAAATGTGACTCATCAGCATCGAGTCATGGAGCTTTAGGCTTTTTGACAGAACAGTGTGTTTATTCTCTTTTTCCACTTCTGTGTATTAGCCCAATAAAGCGGTAAAAGTGAAGCCGTTGCATAACAATTGATCAGCCCCCTCATTGTAAACGACTGAGTGTTGCTGTCTTGCCATATTTAACTGTGGACTCGGGACTGGAGTTGTGGGTGGACACGGGGCCTGCTTCTCCCCTGGCTCTGACAGGGGCCCGTGGGCCGCCCAGGGCTCTTCACATCATTTCTAGCCCCAGTTCCCTTTTCATCTCCATTATTTATAGACCCGGAGCAGAGGAACGGTCTCCCTCGCGGCAGCTCATCGGGCTTATGTCTCCACTCCCTCCGCATTACACCCAACCTTTATTTACACGGACATCTCTGGTTAAGCGCCGGCCTCGCAGGGACGGCGCCGCAAGCTTTGCGCAGCGAGCGGCAAGAGACTTTATCAAGTTTTGAGAAGCTACTCTTTGTGTGTCTTTGCAATAGCTCTTAACTAAATGTCCTCATCTTGCAATTCACCCATGCCCATTATCCTTTAGGGAGCGAGAACTCAAAGTTGGAGAAAGCAGCTTTAAACCTGAACTAATCATGCTACAGTTTCATTTCATAGTTTTCATACCTCATATACTATATAGATATAAACAAAACCTAATTAAGTACCTATAAAAACAGGACAATATACAGAAAACTCTCGGGGTACAGGGATATTGTGTTGCCAGGTTTCTTGAAATCACTAAAGGAAAATAGTGTGATTATGTCAGAGAGAGAGAGAGAAATACGGGTTGCACTTTATCTTCCTCTGAAATATCAAAGGGTTATGTTTGGAGGTTTATGTCATCCTGATTTTAATACAAAGCAGCTTGATGGCTTTGTAGGACAACAGGAAGACAAAGCCCCCCCCCCTCAGGCTGACGCGTCCGCAGCCAGCCCATCAATCTCCCGGCCCGCTGCGTCTGGGTCCGCTGCTTGGGAATTCTGAGAGCGCCGGCGCTGATGAAACCCGATGCTGCAGTGGCCAAGTCCGCTTTTCCACTTTGAATAATCAGGTAAAATTGCGCGACGTATCGAGTGCCGCGCTAATGCTATGTGACCGCGTGCCGCGCGCGTCTGCGCAAGTGTGTTGACGTGGGCGTGCGTGGTGTTTGCGTCGGCGGTGCCATGTGTTAAACCATGTATGAAAGTAATTACATCCCTGGAATGAACCAGTGTAAAAACTTGAGGATGCAATTATGCTCCCATTGAATAACTCATCCTTCCTGGCAAGAGCTAATTGCATTAAAATGGATTGTGTATAGTCCTCTAGCATTAGGCATTAAGATTAACGCCAGGAGAGTTAATAGTGTGTCATCTCCTGAGCCCCCCCCCTCCCTCAACCAACCAACCAACCAACCAACCACCCACTCCTCCCCACGTCTCTAATACAAGATTAGATGCGGGAAGAAAAACAGAGAGCGGGAGGATAGAAGAAACATGTTCCTGTTTCTCCTCTCAGCATCTGCTCTCCCAGCTGGGAAAAGACCCGAGCTATTCATCAGGCTGTCTGCATGTATTCAACTCACTCAAAGGTCACGGCGTTAAAACACCGATCTGAAATCCTGTGGCCTGTTTTAGAGCTCCATCCCTTCAAATAGATCAAACCTTTAGGCCAAACTTATTTACATACAGCGGGTGTGGGCAGATATGCATTTTTGCATCGTTTATCAACCTCTATTTTCCCTCCATGTTTGCTGGCCTGGGGTCCTGTTGACAATACGTCTCCTCCTTTTATTCAAACTTCATACTTTGCCTGCGATAATTGATTTATTTCCAATATTTGGAACCTTTGGACAGACTTGCAGATGTGAGGTGCTCGCGTGGACAAGCCGAGCAACTCAGAGCCATTTGTTCTCTTGAGGTGAGTGTTATGTAGGTGTGCGAGCAAAACGCGCACACCCTCTGAGAGAACGTGCGTGTTTAGCTGCGGCGCTCCCAAACGGATGAAGGCGCCGTGTCACAGTTCCCTGTCAGGCCCTCGGCGCTCCAGCAAGCAGCTAATGTCTCGAAGAAATGGGCTCCCGAGCTCAACATTAATCCCTACAGCATTCCTCCCCTCACTTCCCTCCTTCCTTCCTGTCAGAGCAAATTTAATGTGACACATATTCATAAGAACACGGGCCCCTTGTAATTGTTCGGGCTCTGGTGGGTAACAGCAGTTAGCCATGTGGCTGTAATGCTGGTGCAGGGAAACTCTGAGCGAGCAAGCGCTCCATAATGGCTGCTGAGATATGTTAAAAAAGAAACACAATTTCTCAGTTAAATGATGTGTAAAACAGATCTCACACGGGGGTAGTTCCCCGTTTCTTCGCCTTCTCTGATCTAGGAGGAGGAAGAAACGAGGAAGGTCTAGGCTCATAGTCACAAAACATTCTCTCATCCATAAATACTGTATATTAAACATAAAATATATATTCTGCCTAACATTAAATTTAGAAAGCACCGCGTTCCGTGATGTTATGTGCAAAGCTGGCGGTTTTTAACAAGCCGTTCCGATATTAAATGGAGGAGCTGACGCTGAAAATTTAATCAGGGAAGCGTTACAGTGGCAGACGCAGAATAAGACGAACGGCGCTGTCAATGATTCATCTTCGCCGGTTAAAAGTCGATTTGACTGTAAAAACAGAGCTGTTCTTTAAGAGCACTGTAAACAATTAATGAATTATGACAACCCTGGTGATGAGGAAGTTCATTATGTGGACGCTGAGGCTGAAAAGTAGACGTTACGATTAATTTTAGAAAGAATTCATCATGTCACAAAAGGCAACTGACAGCAGGTTTACCACAGGTCGAAGCTAATGGGATGTGAACAGTGTAAAGAAACGCATTAAAATGTATGAAAGATGACGTGATCTCATCCTATTCATTGTGTACCACCTTCAAATGTGTCTAGATCAGGTGATAGATCCTGCCTCCGTGATGAAGAGTGTCCTGCTGCATTAATGCTAGAATGAAAGTCTGACGTTTGACACAAATCTGTTCCAGTCAAAAGCAGAAAATGAGTGGAATCACAATCGCATTTTAAATTAACGGGCACTTGTATCATTGAAATAGATTGGACCGCATTATTTATTTATGTTATTCATCTGGTGGATTTATTGCACATTATTTCAGCGCCAGGCCCGGGTCCATTAGCTCGGTGCAGAGGCAAGCGTTGGCCCGTCCGCTCTCATGTGGGGGAAACACAAAGCGTTACCAGGCCTTGTATTTACCGGTATCGACACAAAGTGTGTCATAAAAAGACATTTAGGACAAATCCTGAGTTTTGATGTAAGTTATGAAACGTCCGTGAACCCTGTCCAAGTTTGACCTGCACACGAACGATTCACACATCGTTTCGTCATTGTCATCTATGGCTGAGCTGGGCCCCGCTTTTATTCCGGTGCCGTAACGATATTAGCGGGGCACCGCAATCGGTCAAAGCTCTTACGAGGCGAGGCGGCACACGCGCTATGAATACCATGTGTTTGGGTCGGAGCGATGGTCTGACGGGAATGGCGCTCCAGGCGGAGGCCGACTCCTGATTGCTCAAGCTGCCGAGGCTGACGAAACACCAATCAACAGCAATAAGGCTCCGCCGCGCTCCAGCGCCCGGGCCGCTTTGTGCCGCAGCCTTCTCCATCCTAACGTCTTCCAGAGCGGAGCCGGGCGGCGCTGGCAGTCTGTTTGAAGTCCGCACGAGCGCACGCGTGTGCAGTTCTTCAACAGAAACAGACAGGACGGTGCCTTTTCCAGCCGCGCTAGTAACAACAACAGAAGCCGGAGAATTAAAAGCTGCTGGGGAAAGAAAATAAGCTTAATAAGAGTCCCACGGCTCAGCAGCAACCTCAGGATGAGGCCAACTGTAATGTGTTGTATCCTGGCTATTAGGTTGAGCATAGGTTTAATATGCTGTAGCAGCCCCATCAAACAATCCAGTGTTGTATAAAAATAGACCACGCAGAGATCGCTGTCGCTTTCCTAATTCTCATTTTCTATTTCCACCCACTGTGCTGAAAAGCCTCGCTATTAAAAAATGCATTTGTTTGCATCGCTGACACTCGTTTCCAGTTATGACAGAAAGGCACAATTCGCAACGATTTTCTTTTTATACTCGAGAACATCGCATGCGACCAGATGAAAACATTGCCGGTTCAGTGAATTAGATGAACAGCTAATGCTGAGGGAAAACGAGGCAGAGGAACGACACGTTGATTTGAATGACCTGACAGCAGTCACGCCCAAACAGACACTGGAAGAGAAACAGCTGTAGTTTTTGGGGGGCGAGCGAACGGACTGATGCTGCGTTTTCCCAAAAAGACACTTGCGGCCCGCGGCGGGTTGTTTGGGCGGCGCCGGCGCTGAGGTGTGCACGAGCACAAAGCAGACCTTTTTCAATGTGATTAGAACGGAGGCGCTTTGGCTATCGATGTGACCCCCAGGGTCCCCCCTGCTGTGCCTGTTTGTTAGATTCCCACTCTGCTTTTGTGGAAGAGAGTTCTGACTGCCAGGTAACATAGACAACGCGAGGCCGGGTGGTGGTCCACCCATCAGGTACACATAGGCTCTAGAAAGGCCTGAAAGCTGATTGTGTGTAGTCAGAGTCGGAGAGTGGTGTGTATTAAAAACTCAGGAATAGGTAATTTTGTCCAAAGAAGAGACAGGATTCTTGAGTTTAAAAAAGAAAGAGTGGAGACTTTTGTTGTGTTTTAACCACAAAAAATGGCAAAGTAAATTCCTTCCCTTCTTTCTAAAGCACCTTTTAGAGAAGAAACCCATTAGGCTTGGGACAAATGGCTGATCTGACAGGAAGGGCTCAATAATTCAGCGACCATTGTTCCTTCTGCTGTGCACTGAGCTCTCAATTGACCTCTGCTCTTCTGTTGTTTTTCCCTCCACCAGCGTGATGGATCTTTTCACCACGAAATAAACTTCAGGAAGACTCCAAAGACCCCGAGAATATAAATAAAAGCATAGCTAGCGGCGGCGACTGCGGTTACTGTGTTGTGTATAAACACAAGCGCGCAGACAGACACACTCGCGCGTACACTACATAAATCCACTCCTATCTGTTTATCAATGACAGGCTGAGCTTCTGCCCCACAGCTTCACTGTCACTCAGTGATAAATTAATTACTCCAGCCGCGCTAGTCTCTGCACCACAGTTAGAAGCTTACCGTCGCTATATATGATAGCGTAGCATGCATGCTAACGCCCAGGCAGCCGCGGCGCCGTGACCCCCCGCTGGGGAGCCATAATCAAATCTTTCTCGCTCCTTATTAACCTGCTGAATCTGCTGTTGTTGTCGACCTTAGCGGTTTAATAAACACATCATGACATCTGTGTGTGTGTGTGTGTGTGTGTGTGTGTGTGTGTGTGTGTGTGTGTGTGTGTGTGTGTGTGTGTGTGTGTGTGTGTGTGTGTCGCCCAAGCGAGGTGACCATTAATATGCACAGCGGTCCACAGCAGCACTGTAAGGTTGTAATGATGCGGCAGGGCATTCAGGAATCAATAGCATTTTTACTCAATTACCCGGTTTTCATAACCGCCGGCTGACAAGTCAGTACAAGATCCAGCTCTAATTAAAGGTTGGATAATTTGGGCTTTGGTGCTGCTTAATCAGGAGAGCGATCGACTCCTACGGGGGCGCAACCAGAGGCTGAGGGTTTCCACCGAGCGGCCTCCGCTTTGTGTTTCCCTTCGTGCAGAGCTGACATCCGTGTTTAGGACGGCGCCGGGTGAGATGTGCACGTTAACCTGCACCCTTTAGGCCCCATTAAACTGTCACGTTGTGTGTTTAAAAATTAAAAGGGCTAAGATTCACAGATGACCTGGAAAGTTCTCCGCCTGCCCTTCAACTTGCATTTTATTCACTTCAGCACTTTGACAATGAAGTCTTATCACCGGGCTGAGTGTTGTGCAATTCAGCGTGGGGCCGGCGTAATTATTGCTTTGAATAATTATTATTTTTTCTCTAGTAGGCAAAGACTAATCCATCATATTGATAGTCCACATAGATTCCTTTGGGGAGTCCACGCTGACTGAATATTAAACCATGTGAGTCTTTCATTGCGTCGGTGTGAGTTGACACTGTTCTTGTTCGTTGCCACAGTCGGAAACAAATGCTGGTGGCTTCAGCTCTAAATCACTAAATCCATCATTAAATTTTTATTTTTAATGTCAGAATTCAAAGTACTGCATGCGTTTTAAAAATATGTACTGGGCTGATATTACTAGAAGAGCGGACAGGGGATATTCTTTCTCATCAGGCAGATCATTTTTCTTCTCCTTATAGAAATACAGAAATACAAACAAGTTGGACAGCAGAAGAAGAAAAACAACTTTAATACAGGAGATGGTGTAAAAGTAGCTGACCTGGCTGTGGAAATGTCATCCTGACCATATAGCGTGGGGAAGGGGCCACAAGCCCCGGGAGACAGCATCTCCAATTCCATCTACCAAAGTGCTATTGGTTAACAATTATTCGCCCTGTGAGGAGCTGTATCGCTTTCCTCCGGTACAAGGTCACTTTTTTTTTTTTATATCAGTGTTGCCTCAACTCTTTAATCTGCACATGAATAAAAACCTATTATGAGTGAACTGAGAAGTGCGTCGCCAGCTCCTATGCTTCATCGCACTCGCTGAATGTCGGCTGAATATTCAGACGTGTATTTTTTTCTCCCACTGTCTTGTCAGAGTGAAAAGCCGCGTTGTTGAAAGCCTCATTGTCCTCGTTGTAAAACCCAATAGAAAGAGACGAAATTCGCCTTTTTCTCATAACCTTCTTACCGATCGGGTTATGAGATATAATAAACTATTTACATAACACTTTATATCACTTCTTTATATAATATTATGTCTTAATACTGCAGCAGAGACCAGATATAGCAGCAACCACGCAGCCCAGTAACACACCCACACCAGTGTGTGTGTGTGTGTGTGTGTGTGTGTGTGTGTGTGTTTCCATTGCACACTTTTGTCCCCATCTCCTGCTCTACTCTCTGCTGTAATTGCAAAGCCAGTGAAGGCATTCTGGGAAACATCCAGAAGGCATCCAGGCGACACATATTAAAATGTATAAGTTTCACCTATTCATTTTTTCTTTCATCGCGACACCAGTTCAGAGTGGGACGGCCGTCTTCTCACATAGCCCCCCCGCGGTGCCTTCCCACGCCCGTCTCGGACCGGCGTCTCGTGGGCACGCTAAAGTTTAACGCTGATGCAGGCTGACTGACATCATGAGAAATTAACGTTACACATCAGCCTGAGTGCTCCTGCGGCCCAGCGTGGGGGGGTTCAGATGTTCTCTGCTCCTCTGGGGAGGCGGACGGCGGCCGCGTGCCTCGCGCGGCGCCGTGCGGGACGGTCGCCGGTGCAACTCCAGTGGGCGGCAGAGAGGCGCAAAATGCTTGCGCAATGTGACTATACAGCTCACGAACAACATTTTCAATATGATTATTTAAAGCTGCCTGCGAATGCATGGCTTCACATACAGCACGCCCAGCCAGTCCACAGTCCCCACAGATTAATTAGTGCAGACATCCCCACCTTCAAACTTACACCTAACTTTGTTCTCATTCCGTGCCAGGTCTTTAATTAGCCATCACACTGTTTGTTCCACGCTATTTTTACAGCCAATTTCTTTTTGTTTGCCGTCTCCTCTATTATGCTGTGTCAGCCTGCGTGGAGGCCACACAAACACATTAGGCCGTTTTTTTTTTCTCTTTTATTGTTTGCTTTGTGTCAGTAACCTTAATGCGTGTTGTTGTTTTTTCTCCTCTGACTTAGGAAAGAAACGCATCTTACAACTTACTTTGCTGAGCAGTTAATCTGCTAGGCTTAATTACTGCTGTAGCCCATAGTCAGCATTCAGAGATCAGAGGCTTGTCTTCATACAGTAGCTCACCCTTAATTAGTGTATATAAATATGTGTATATACATATATATAGTAACAAACAAGTGTGTAAAAGTGTTAAAAAAAACTAAATCTCAGAACACATGATCATGGGTCACATCCTCCACATTTGTGTCTTCGTTTCATGCAGATTTGTTATTTGCACAAAACTGTGCCTCAGTGTCTTTGTCTCTGTCAGTCTCCGCTTTCTTCCATTCAACTCCCCGAAATCACTTATTAAGAACAGTTGTAACCATATTGCCTTATTAATTCATGCCCTGTTTTCAAGAGTAGCAGCTTGTGAGACAAGGGGGTGGGGACGCGCATCTCCACCGCTCATTGTGTAGCTGTTTGTGTTTTACTTTGTAATCTGTTGCTACTCTCTTTTTTTTACACTATCTACAGCAGTGTGGCTGAACAAGGGTGGGGGGGGGGGGGCTGCGTAGAGGCGGCGGGTTGGATGAAAGCTGGTGGGACAATTTATCATTCTGTTTCTCCCTTGTCAAGTCAAAACCCCAGACTGTTCTTCTCTTAGCCGAGGAGCAGTGATAACAATAGGCGAGCAGTCGAGCCGATTCTAACATCTGTATTTCACACACAATCCCCCGCTGACCGGGGTTTGAGCGTTACCCCTGCAGCCCCTGACGCAGCGAGATGCCTGCCTCCTCACTTTGGCAGTTGAAGCCCCAACGTACCCCGGCAGAGATAAACAGCTGAATGCGTAAGGAGCCAGCGAGATGAAATGTAAGAACAATTTGACTTGACGCACCGCATATGCACACACACACACACACACACACACACACACACACACACACACACACACACACACACGCCCCCTCGTCCATCCGCTCTATCCCTGCGTTAGAGGCATCATCTCGGCCGTCGTCTTTGCCGAGCGGTGGATATGTGCTCTTGAAAGTGAGCGCGATCATCAGGAGTAATTAAAAGGGACGACGTGGAGACGGAAGCGCTCCTTTATGGTTGCGCGGTGTCTTAGCGGGATGAGATCAGAGGAGCAGGCAGTGGTGGAAAGGCGTTCAAAGACGCACACATCACTGTGGATTAAGTGTTAGACAAGCACCCAGGACACACAACAGGAAGAACAATACAGCACCGGTTGAATTTAAGTGTCTGTTTGTACTCGCTGTGCGTTTCTACTCGTTTCCCTCGGGCATCATTTTCACCTCGCAAAATATGGCTGGAAAATCTTTTTCCTTCCACTTGAGCACAGACGAGTTCATTCCTCTGTTGGTATTTCTAGTGCTGAAAGTCTGGCTGTTTGTTGCAACTTTGCCAGTGTCAAAAAAAAAATCTTGCCTTTGAAAAAAAAGAAAAAAAAAACTCACTTAAGATTTTGATCCAAGATTTTGTGAGGCTCTGGCATTTGGAAAATTCAGTGGGGAGGTATGAGTCAGAATAAAATCCTGGTCCTGGTCAATGTGTTTATACATGCATTTATACATTCTTTACATCACATACTACAGTACATATAAATGTATGTACGATATATATTAAAAAAAACAGAATTATTTTGAAATAGTTAGTTGATTTTGGTTAAAAAGTGGTATTTTCATAAATTTTCATAAATGCTGACCAATCAGCTTTAGAAGATCCTGATGGACAGGACTCATACAGACACGTTGCACTGTATCCACGTCTACTGTCAAAGTCACATAAACACAACTTCAGTGTATTCATTCATTTGCATCCAATGCTCCCGTTCCAGCACAGCATCAAAGACATACATAACCATGGGACAATGCAGCTCTTGGTATTTTTCATTGTATCAGAAAATTAGCATCTGGTTCAACAGACACATGGGAAACAAGGAGCAGCATCTGATATGAAAGTGATCATAAACAGCCGCTGATTGCTTTGAATATAATAAAAATGCTTAAAGAGGAAGAATGAAGGTCTTTACTGTAACTCACTTTATTCACCTAATAGGTTTTATATTAATTAGCTTCCTTAAATTACTTACACAGTCCGGTAATGCATTTATAATGAATGCAACGCACTGAATGGTTCCGTTTTGCACAGCTACATGACGAATATTGCTGTTTGCACTCGTAGAGCAGTTCGCAGGCGCTGGCGTTTAGCGAATGCGCTCCCATTATTGTATGGAGTACGGTCAACACCAGCAAGTGTAATCAAAACATAACGGGGGTAAGAAGCGATGGAGCAAAGTTTCACAAGGGTTTTCATAATCACAACGTGACCCAAACGACTAAACCAGTGTTTACGCTCTGCTGCTGACGAGGACGGACCATAAAAAGACCAATTACAATCTCTTTCTCTCTCCCAAGTAGTGCACCTGTGTTTTACAGGTAATGTGGACTCCTAGAGTGGAGTCCTTCCCACGAGCCGACCATCGCTGCTTCACACTTCCTGGTTTAAAGACAAGTCACGGAGACCCCGCAGGTGTTGTTAATGGCAGCACATCTGATCCATTAAGAAAACCAGCCACGCCGAAATCCAGCAAAAAAGCCCAGACGCTCTTCTTCCGGTTGGCTTCTCATTCCTGTCACACTGTTTTCACCAGCCACTTCTTTATTTGTATTTTCTACCCCTCCAACAGCTTCTAGACTATACAAACATTTTTCACAGCCTCTGGCAGTTTGGCTGGAGTTTGTCTTCCTTACCTAAAATGAATATATAAGTATTTTTCCAATGTTGCTGTTGAAGCTGACACATGAATTATTTACACATTCATAGGTTAGAGCATCTCCCACCCAGAAACAATGAGGAATAGCAGATTCATGTGGCTTAGAATAATCGTTCAAGTCGGATGTTGCGCAGTTTCGTTCAGATTCTCATCACAGAGACAGTTTCCACCCAGCAGGACATATTATTACCATTTTAATTCGGGGCTCAAGTTGACTTCTCCACTCTTCACATACCATCAACCACTGAGGCCATAAATATGCATCGTCTAATCAAAACACACATTCGAGCTTAGTTCAGCCTCGTGTCTTTCCCTTTTTCGTGCCTCTACACTGAAGTGTGCTAAACAAGCAGGAACCTCCACGCAGCTTTGTGAAGCTGTCTCATCAATGGAACAGGCTGTCTCTGCCAAATAGATGAACAATGTAAATGGTACAAGTTTCTGCCAATTTGCATGATGAGGAAATGGTATGCTGGGCAACGTCCCCGCTGTTGATGAAAAGAAATATGGAAAAGGGTTTCTATATTTAGGATCCCCATGAGCATTCAGTTCGGGGGTGGCTCTCTGTGAGCACTGGGATGAAACATTGGTAGTGGCTGTTTTTAACCACCGCCGTTCGACAGCCACGGCGAGCTACAATTTCAGGAATCGTGGTCTTGTCCTTAAGCGACGGCGGATAAAGCGGCGGCGGCATCTCAGGGTACGGAATCGAAGACGGAGGTGCACGAGGCACGAAACGCATCAATTTTCCATTCCGTGTTGGACGCACATGGGGGGGGTTGTAATACGTGTGCCACAGGGGTGTGAGGGGCCGGGAGCAGAACCCTGAGTGGGCCCCTTCAGTACAGTACCATCGGGTAGCGATTACTGCAGCCCGGACCCGCTCGCTTTTCCACTCACGCCGGGGGAGGAGCCGAGCAGCCTGATTATAACCTATACAGGTGCAGGAAGTGTGTGTGTGTGTGTGTGTGTCCGTTTAGACAGATTATAGAGTATATACTCCACAGGCATACTGTTGTAGCCGTACCACTGATTAACACAGCGAGGGTAAAATGACTGAGTGTTGCATGGGGACTGGGACAAAGAAGGCCCGAAAAGGAAAATAATAGTGCGGAGAAGAAGAAGGGCTGTCTGTGGGAGTGGGTGGACAATTTGATGAGATTGCCCACTTTGGGTGTATATATGTGTGTGCGTGTGGGGGGGGGCTATAGCCTGTGTAGATGCTACGAAACCTGTTGTTAGCATTTTCCATTACAACTTGACAGTCTCTCTCTGAAGTTAGCAAACATCGCATTATTTCTTTCCTTCAGCTCCATATCCGCGCCCGGAGGCTCCGAGGCGACAAGTTAAACCTACCAGGCGATTAGCTACACAATGACCCCCGCTCGCTGCGGCGACTGGGCGACGTTAGCCGGCGGTTTCACGTGAGCAATGCTGGCGAGCGACATAACCGCAGCCACGACGCAAAGCAATTAAAGTTTGAGGCGCATGTCAACGCGGGTGATGTACTGTATGCGTGAGGCACGCGTCTGCGCACAAACGCTCCGAGAAGCAAACTGGATCTGGTGAAAGTTATTTTTTTAGTTTACCACTAGAGCAAGAACAGAGCATTCCTCCAGGGGTGTTCAGTTCAGGTTCACTTCACACATTTTGTGTTGCCTCCACACAACACTGCCTGACACGGCCCTTCCTACTCTCATTTGGAACGACTTCACAGCCCATGCCTCTGCCTCTCCGTGTCCCTGGCCTCTCCTTGGCCCCATCTCTTCCTGTTTCCTTGCATCAGCTCCATTTTTGTCTTGAAGTGTCTGTGAGAGCTGCGGTCCGAGCCAGAGGGGAGGATCGATGAGCGGCTGGGCCTCTTACTGTAATCACTGACCCGTTCCCCAGCCACCATTTGGCCCCTGACCTCCTTTTCCTCAGCTCCGAGCGCCGAGCTTTATTTCTGCAAAGCCGGGGTCCAAGAGGTCGTAATGATTTGGGTTCACGCAGGTTGTAGCAGTGGAGCTGACTCCAACTCTGGAAGTCGCGACGGATTTCGCTCTGACTGTTGCCATAACTGCACCATGTTACCAGAAGGCACAGTTTAACATGTCATACACAGTACGTATATGTCCAGACAGCCAGGTCGTCATTTTAATTTCCTGTCGCAAGGAACAACACTAAGTCCGACTTCACTCTGGGCTTCCGCTGAGGAGCCTCTTCCACCGAGAGCCTCCAGTATCTAGGCTGCGCACTGTACCTGCGGGTGTTTTGATAAATCATAACTTAGACAGTCCAGATACTCGTCTCCATGGCAACGCTTAACCCTTGTGCATTGCATCTGCAGTGCTGCATAGCATTTGGACGGCTCCAGCGATGGAAGCATGAGAATTTGATTGATGTCCAGGGTCAAGTAAACAGTTCTTTACACACATTCATAGTCATGGTGTGTGTTACTGAACCTTTTACCTCAGGAATCCGTCAGGTGAAGATCTCCCGGGGTGTGAGCTCCGGCCCGGAGACGCTCCTCTGAAAAGAATTTGCTGAATCGCTGCTAAAATCAAATGGCGGACTAAAAAATTCAAGCTAATTAACTGTTAGTCAACAGGGGCTCTGACTTTATTTCTGCTAAAGCAGCGTGACAGCACGACGGATGTCGGATAACAGCATCCGTCTTGCTCTAATGTTGGAGGAACAGGTTTTCTACGTAACGCGGAGGGTTGATGGGGGTCATTATTTACAATAACAGCACTCTCTCCGAGAAGCTGAATGCTTAATCTATCATCTGCGAAGCATCTACACGCAGCCATTTCCCCTTCGCCGCGCGCTGCCGCAGCTCCTGTGCAGCGAGCGCTGGTGGCAATCACGTCGAATCCTGCTGGCTTCAGAACACACATTTGTGGAGGCATGTTGATACTCTCTGTAGCCCTTCGTGCTGCTTCACTGTGCACTGAATCATTAAATTATAGTGTGAAATGAAAGGCGCTCCCCGCAGACGCGAACAGTCGTACTGTATGTGCAAGTCTCATGTGCACCCTCATCTTGTCTGAATGCAAAGTGATCAGCGGCATCTGAGTGCTGAGCATGTGTGTGTGTGTGTGCGTGTGTGTGTGTGTGTGTGTGTGTGTGTGCGCGTGTGCTCCTAATCTCACACACACTGGCTCGCTGCTTGTTGCTCATGACTTAATTGATTCCAGCGTTCAAACAGACTGCGCTGTCTGTGCCGGGAGAGGCCTGATCGAGTTAAAACGACTCCCTTTGACTCGACTTATTGCAAAGTCACGAGGCAAAAGTTTACTCCGCCGTTGGAAGCGCAGAGCTCAGGGCTTTGCTTTCATTGGGAAGTTCCTGTGTTGCTTTTTTGTTGTGTTGCATTGTATTAATTTCTAACACCAATGGCATTCAAGGTAGAGTAGCAAGTGGAACATCTAATATAAAAACACATTCATCATGTTGACATTGCAATAATCACATTAAGTTCCCTCATTATTTAAACAGTGAGACTGTACAGTATCTTCGCCCAAATAGGTTTGAAAATATGAATTTAATACTTATTCATAATGTGCCCCAACGCCTGTCACACTAAGATGACGGCGCCCTGCTCCGGCTGATGCATGCTGCTAAACAAGGTTACTGCTTTCTACACGTGAGAGAATCAACCCGTTAGCTTCCATTAGACCTCGTCCTGCCGTGTCACTCATGAGCATCAGCTCGTCTCCACCAGCAGCAGCATCTGCTACACTGGAAATGAAGTCTCCTTCCTGTCTAAGGAGCCATAATCTCAGGCAGCAGTCAGTGTTGCTCTGTGATCCATGTGTTCAATATGTTAGAGAGACGGGGTGCAGCCATTCTTTGGCTCTCAGAGGATCCGAGCTACTGAGGAGGCTGCATTAGGCGCCTAAAAAAAGATCTTTGTTTATCCTGGTGTAAGCGGGGAATAAATAATGAATTAATTGTTTCTTTCTTCAGGCGTCCTTTGCTTTGATGCAGCGTGAGCTTTGAAAACTTTGGCATCAGACGGAGTTTTGCCAGGTAGCTGCCTAATTACACATCCAAGGCCTGGCTGTCTGACTGATTGTGTTTTTACACTATCACTAAAGCTGCAGTCTGCCCTCTGAGGCACAGACGTCCTCTTGAAAACAATAAAAGGGATTAATAGCGATTCTGTTGGCCAAATTATTTGTCTTAACGGAGCGTGTGACTCCACACGCAGAGCAAAACGTCTAAACTGCTCTTATATCTTGTCCCAGTATATGAGATAACGTATAGTGGTGTAGTGCTACAGTAAGCACGGAGGAGATCAGACAAGCGGCTGATTTATCGGTAAACCTTTAGCCAGTACTGACTTTAATCTTACTGTACACGCGAGGAAACATTTGATCAATATCAAAATCCGCTGTTTTGAAACTTTTACAGATGCCCTGCTCTCGTCTCTGCACGCCCTGAGTCCTCCGGCTTTGCCCTCGCTCTTTCCTGCTGCAATTTTTCTGCTTCACCCCGAGATCCAGTGTTCTTCTGCACTTACAGTTTCTGCTGGCGAAAAAAAAAAAATGAAACAAGAGCTTCTTTGTTTCCACGAGGAGAGTAACGTAATCAAAAACAGAGAATCGTAGTGGCCTCTCTAGATAATCAGCAGATATTTGTGCGTTTTTGAGTGGGTGGGCTGTCAGTGTGACTGCTAGACTGACTAATGAATGGTGGCATTCAGGCTCAGTGGCCAGCGTTGGAAAAGATGCGCATCTTAGAGCAAGATCGTCATGCTGCTCGTGAGACCTTTATAAAAAATATATATATTATATATTTATATATATATATATATAAATATAGACATACATTACTAATTGTATGCAATGCCCTGTGACATCACATGCATTCTAGAAGTAAAAGCAGGCTCTTTATGATCCAATGCAGCGGCAGTGATGTGATAATCATCTGATACGATCACATGGGGGTGAGTCATTATTTGTTTGCCCGTCTCCCAGATAATAGCACTTGTGAGGGAGCGTTAATGAGCTGGGAGGCACAGACGTACAGAGGATGGCACTGAGTCAGAACAAGCTTTCAGAGGTCAGCGGGAAAGGTTCCGACGCTGAAACGCCGCCATTATCAAAGGATCGATGCATCAATATGCAAAAAACCTGCAGGGCCGCATATGAATATGCATCGTGTGTGTGCACTGATGTTCAGTCCCTTTTTCAATAGGCTCACACCTCCTGGGCGTCGTCAGGAGGAACGAGCAGCGTCTCCAAAATGAAAAAAAGTCTAAACTTGGATGACGCGCGGCACTTCCACGCGTTCCATTAACACTAACGAGCTTTTGTGACTTTCTCCTGACATTGAGCCGAGTCGCTCTCGTCCGAGTCGGGCTGATGCCAGTCGAACAGTGTGGGCGTGTTTAATGTTCCCACAGCTAAGACCAGTAGTAAACAGGCGGCCCAGCACCATCTGCCTCTTTATGATCCCTGGGTTGGTTCCGCCTGACTTACAGTATATCTCCTTTTACACGCTGTTTAACGGCAGCTCTGAGGCCGAAGTCTCACTTTACACATACATGCAGAAACGATCAGAAAATACAGAGAAGCAGATCGTATCTGCATCAATTCAACACTTGCTCATTGGCTTCGTTCTGACCATGTCAGAGGCTCGTGAGCGTCTCATGACCAGGAAGCAGCAGAAATATGTCCAACACTGCACCTCCTCCTACTCCTCGCCCCCCCCCCCCCCACAGTCTGTCTGCTCCCAGTGTCCTGGATCTCCTCGCTGCCCCCCCCCCCCCGCTGCTGCCTCCTTGTGTAATTCATCGTTTAAGAACGTTAGTTAGAAACGGGCCTATTAAGGAAAAAAAGGAGAGAAACATCCTGATCCTCTCCCTGACGAGCGCGGTTCTTACTGGAGGGATTCAAGTCTGCTGGAATCTCACCTCTTCCGGTGGAGGTGGGTTAAGTAGGTTAGCAATGATTTGGCATTTCAGAGCGCGGAAACAGGAGACATTAAAAGCCCTCACTATTATGCTACATATTAAGATTGGATTCCTTTTGAGGAAGGCTTATTGTCGACAACTGAGGACCGGGGGAAGAAAATGTGGAAGTACAGGAGAGGATTGAAAGAGGAGCTGTGAATGAAGGTGTTGCTGAATATCCTGTTGTTCTGGATTTGAAGCTCGAGAGCTCCGATGGCTGGAAGTTCTTCCGCTCACGGTTCAGGCGAGCGGTCGTTGCACGTTGTTTTCATAGCTGTGCGGCTCATGTGTCCCGTGATGGACGGGGACCGAGCGGCGTCCCCGTCGTCCCGCCGATGCCGTCGCATCACCGCGATACGCCGATAGCGCCGCAACAGGAAGTCGAAGCCTGTTTGGCCTCGCGCTCCTCGCAGGCAGCTCCGCTCATTGATTTGGGCTTGGGTTTTTAAAGGGTTTGGGTTTCCTAACGATTCACCTGCGGTCCTTTTCCTCTTTGACCAGAAAGAGCGCGCCCCTGGGACGCCGCCGAGTGCTATATCGGTCTGTCCATCTCGGCTGAGAAGCTCCTCTGTGGTACAAGCCTGTCTATTCAGAGCGTCGCCCTACAGGAAGGCCAGTGGGCAGAGTGGGCGTGGGAATGGGATTCAGCAATGACCGGATATAGGCTGTGTTGCACGGACATATCGAGTGCGATGGAATGTCTACAAAGACAAGTGTTTGACAATTTGTGCGTCGGCGCCAATAATGCCAATTTAAGGTATAAAGAAACTGTATGCGATATCCAAACACAGACTATAAGTCCTTAACAAACAAAGAGGTCTTCAGCAACCGCCTTGTTTAAAGTGGCTCAAACCGAGAAGTGTGCGGGCCTTCCATGAAAAAAGAAAAAGCATTTGTTGTGTTTTAATAATGACAGATATTATGTCTCAACTGGAAGGGGAGTTGTGCGTCGCGGAGACGAGGGAGTGATTGACACGTCTGCATGAGCTGTCTGGTAATTGCGTCTGACTCCTTCAACAAACACAATGAAGGAAGCGCGTGGAGTGGGCGGATAATGGTGGTGGTGGTGGTGGGGGGCATCAAAGCGTTAGCGACAGCCGCTAAGCTATCGCCGCGCTATCCGAGTGTCACGTCTCCTGCTCCACAGCCATTAGGAGCCAATCACACCGCGAGGAGCGCTCTGATTGGAGGTGACGGTGGATTATTATGGGCTGCGGGGTAATCACAGCGGAGTACTTTTTTTTAATTATCATTCATGGAATAATCACCATTCAACGGCCGAATGGCTCCTTTTCTTTGACACGACCTCCGTCTGAGGCCAAAGAGCTTTCTTCTCTTTGAGCTATTAGTTGGAGAAAAAAAAGCGTCTGATATAAGTCTGTCTGGCTTTGTAATGGATTGCCACCACAGGGACACGGGTTTGTTCATTGGAAATCTTAAACAAAACACAAGGTCTTTTGGCCCTGTCTGATTCGAGAGTGGGGAAAGCGGGATTGGCTATTATCGCGCGGGGGTTGCCGCCGAGGAAGCGCTGGGAGGCTGCAGCCAGACCCCAGGTGCACTGCCATACACAGAGGAAATTGAGCAAACAGGAGATAAGTGAGATGGAGGGTTGTCTCCCACCGCGGCGCTGCGGCGCACAACCATCCCTCACCATTAGGTTTTCACTCCACTCTGCTCCTCTGCATCAACCTAATCAAAAGTTAACACTTGCCAGTGCGCGAGGCGTTCGAGGGACGCGACACGGTGACGCGGGTGGGGAAGAGCCTGAGGCGGGCGGAGAGAGACGGGCGATGCTCAGTCGGTGGCGGAGCAGCAACGGTGCAGATGCAAAGATCTGAGAGCGGTCGCATAACAGCGGCTACATGTAGCGCCCGTTCTGTTGTGAAGTCCAAGGTTCATCATCGGGTTCCAGATGTGGCGGCGCCGGGGGCCGCGAGCACACGTCTTCACCCATCACAACATCCCCCCCGGAGTGGGTGGAGAGATGAATGAGGGGGGGCAGTCGCTGCTGGCTTGAATGCATCACTTAGATGGGGGAAAAGGGGAGGTTGTCGCGCGCCTCGGAGCACTTTTTGCGTTTTTTTTTGGAAAAACGTGGGGGCAGTTAATGGCGTCTGTGCTACAGTTCGGTTCTATCCCCTGAGAAAGCAGCAGTTCACCAGTGAGTTACCTCTAAAGTAATAACAATGCACACAGTACGACCTACTGTTTTCATTCATGGGCTGTGTATGATGTCACCACGTTGCATCATCCTGGAGGCCAGTGAGAAAACTGCAGCCGTCTACTATATTTTCCCACCGTGACAGGTTCTCGTCGCTCTCATTAAAAGTAATTCTAATGAATTACATCAAACAGACAAAGCAGCGCGCAGTAAACGGAGGCAGTGGCTTTGTGCGTCCGCCCCCGTGCGCGTCCGCAGCCCCGAAGAGACGCTCGCCGTACGATCCCCTTTTCAGCCGCGCGTTAAACGCACAGAGAGGCTAATTGTGCGTCGCTGGCGCCGCGGTTGTTTCGTTCGCGCTCGCGTGTGGGTGTCATTATCGCGAAAACACAGAGTGGGAGGCGCTGACATGTGTAGTGTGACGACAGCCCGCTGATGCGCTCGTTACGGCGCCGATGCCAAACCGTGTCAATACGTCCGTCCATTTTTGTTGTGTTATCATCATGGCAGCGTTACATCACCCACAGCTGATAAGACAGCACGGTTCCACACCATCCTCCCATTCTCCCTCTGTTTCTCCAACAGCAGCGGCTCCGGCCCATAATTTACTGGATCCAATTTCATTAGTCACTGGTTGGGAATGGAATCGGACAGAGGCTCCTGTCACTTGCGAAGATATCTGGGAGCGGTTGCTTCAATAGATCCTCAAAGGGAGTGACCTTTGCTGGATTCAGGGGGACGTGGGACGGGAGGGGTTGATTGAGGAGTCACTTAGCCCCGGTTTATTAAGTACAGTAGTTCTTCTTAAATCGTTCGGCTGATTTGCTCTGTTTTTTACTGGGGCTAGTAAAGATATGCAGGATCAGCCCCAGCAGCATTCTAGCGCGTAAATGATTGATGATCACTAATACCCCGTGCATTCCCTATTCATGGGAGCCATTCCGGCCGCGCAGACGAGTCGGCGGCGGCTCCCTGAGCGTCCGGCGTTTTCCACTCCTTCTCCTCTCCCACGTGCGCGGGAGGGAGTGGCAGCCCACCTGCATCTGCAGCCCGTAGCTCATCCCTCATTGCGCGTGCGCGCGAGTAATGAGGGAGATTGCGGCGCGAACGCTTCCTCCCGCTGCTCGCGCCGCCGCCGCGACGCCAATCAGCGGCGCGTTACAACTGAGACAAGCAAATAAGTAGAGCTCTACGCTTTATTACTTCACCTATTACCGAAGCGGGCGCCCAGCTGGTCCTGCAGATGAGCCGGTTGGGCCCCTGTCTGCGTGTGAGCGAGGGGGAGCGGCGACAGACAGACAGGCAGCAACTAAGGCCTTTTCACTGTGGATTGACTTCGCTCGTAACATTAGCGACATAAAAGGTGTCGCTGAATGAAAATGAGAGCGAGGTGAAGGCTGGAGGACTGAGCCAAGCGGCAAATAAATAAGCCAGCGACGGTGACGCTCGTTTCCCTTTCATTCGCTCCCTAGTGGTGATTTCGCGGCTCCGATCGATTCGAGTATTAAATAAATAAAACAAACATGAGGTGTTTTTCTTTCTTTTAGATTAGCACATATTAGAGCGACACCATCATGTCAGCAGAGACAGAGAGAGAGGGAGAAGCTGGGGATTATTACAGTGAAGCAATAAATAAACTAATACTGTAAATCTGCGTGCTGTTCCCTGTTAGCTGCTCGCTGCGCATCCTGCAGAATGTTTAGTTATGGTGAGAATGTTAAAAAGTCCCTCCTAGGAGCGTTTGTGGATATTATTCACTGACACTATGATCCCTCGCACATGTGGCTTTCTGAAATGTGAGGTGGAAGGAAAGCGTGTGCACAGCCCACACTTGTCTCTGGCTCCTTTCTTTCTTTCTTTCTTTTTTTTTTTAACCAAGCCAACGGTCCAATTATAGGGAGTGGAAAGTAGCGAGTGGAGGCAGAGTGGTGAGTATTGGAATACAATTTATGAATCATTAAGAGAAAGGGGACATTAATATTTCATAGCCCTTGGACCACCAACAAGTGCAGGACTGGGTTGGGTAAACAGCCGCAGCAGAATGGAATGGATGGGCTCCCGCGCGACCGCACCCCTCGCCGCACGTACAGTACGCTTGACCTTAAACACCAACGCACAGAAAGGCCGTAAACACAGAGGTGCTTCTGGGGGAATTGGAATTGCCGTCTGTGGGGTCGACGCGGTGGGGATTCTGAAATCACATCCCCAACACAGTCTTCCTCGCCCTCCTCTTGTGGCTCCTACTCTAAAATGCTGGCTCCCCTCTCTCTGCTCAACCCTTGAGCATAATTACTCCTCTATCTACAGACAGAGTATTGGTTTCCTCTAACTAAAGAGCAGCAGGCTCCTGCTTCCTCCTATCACTCCAGCCCTTAGCTGGGTCGCCTCTCCTAATCACCCTCTAAAAGCCTGGAACTATATCAAAGGGTGTGTGTGTGTGTGTGTGTGTGTGTGTGTGTGTGTGTGTGTGTGTGTGTGTGTGTGTGTGTGTGTGTGTGTGTGTGTGTTCGTGCGTGCGTGCCTGTGTGTGTGACTCAGCAGCACACACATAGAGTACACCTCCACGCACGCACGCACGCACACACACACACACACACACACACACACACACACACACACACACACACACACACACACACACACACACACACACACACACACACACACACACACACACACACAGGGCATTGTGCGTCAGATCAAAGCCATAAACCCCTCTGAGCTTGACACACTCTAGCTGCTGCAGCGTCGGAGCCGAGCTGCAGTAATTCTGCTGATACTGTATGCTGCTATTAAAAAAAACATGGAGAGGGGGGAGCGAGGCTCTTTTTTTTTTGCACAACGGGGGATCACAGGAGCCTCTCATTGTTCTGCAGAGGTGGTGTGTGTGTGCGCGCGCGCGTCTGTGTAGCGGAGACAGCAGCAGCGGTTGGGAAACGGAAAGCGATATGTGTTTAGTTACAGATCCCATCTCTTGATCCCCTGGGATGTGAGGACATCAGGATTTGTAGCGAGGCTGGATGATGCAGGTCATTGTTTGGAGAGAGCTCCAATTACAGCCAATACAACGCTCACATCCTGACATATAAGAATAAAATAAAACAAGCCGGAATAACTACAGCATATCTGCTCTGAGGGGAATACAACAGCTGAACAGAGTGTACAACAAGGGCCCCAGTCATATTTAGATTTCACAAGTGAAGACGTGTTTTTTTTTTTTCACCCCATCTCCACCTTTGTGTTTTCAGCTCTTTTCTCTACTTTACGCCGAATAACAGGTATGCATTTTCTTGAAAGGGGTGACATGACACAGTGATTGTCGGGTGCAGAGCAGCTGCTGCTGCCGCCGGTAATGGGGCGAACGCTCCAGCGTTTCGGGGGGGGGGACCTGCCAGAGGTGGATCCTCTCGGTTTCTTGGCACGTCTTCTCATTTTCGCCAGCAGTCGAGGGGTCTTGGAG
Organism: Betta splendens; assembly: GCF_900634795.4. Lineage (NCBI taxonomy): Eukaryota > Metazoa > Chordata > Actinopteri > Anabantiformes > Osphronemidae > Betta > Betta splendens. The sequence continues at coordinate 696,753 of NC_040885.2, read as the reverse complement.
CGGAGTGCTGCTGGAAGCTGCAGGCGTGGAGGTGGCACCGCGTGTATCATGTGTGGGGAGATAAAGGGCAGCTTTCTGCTGTGGGACAGGGGGGACGGCTAAATCAATAGACGGGGTCTTTGAGGGAGTGGGTCAGGCCACACATGAGGAGAGCGCTCTCCCTATTCTCTTTTCCTGCCGTGCCCTCATTCATTTTGCCTCCTGCTTTTGTTCCCCGTCCACAGGAGAACCGGGCCCTTTGGAGCAGCCAAAGCACGACTGTTGGCAGCTGTCTCTGTGGGAGGACAGGTACAGAAAGCAGGCATCTCCAAATCCGTCTTTTCTTTCTCCTCCACTTCCCCTTTCTTCCTTAACACCGCTCCGCTTTCGCACGGGATCCTGATGAATAATGTAGCGAGGCGCGACCTTTGCAGCTGGAGTTCAGGCCTGCGCTGCGATCCTTCTGATCTGATGAGCGCTTTTGATCCAACACACGCCCGGGTGCTAAGAGCCCTTGAGAGACAAAAAAGCCTCTGATAGACTCTACTGTACATGATTCGCCTCTCTGATCTCGGGAAATGACAATATTTACCTCAAAGTCAAACCACGAAAACTGAAGAGTCTCATTCAGTAACAAAAGGGAAGTCGACGCCACCTCGAACGGGGCTTTGTTTGTTTTCGGTGCCTCTGCGCTGCCGGTGCGGAGGTAATGCACCATGACAACCTTGCACCTCTTTGGAAGGTGTTCCAGCACCCTGGTGTGAACATAAAATCACACGTACAGTACAGAGGGCCTTTTTTTTCCTCAGCACCTCACAGCACATGCCTCTTATCAAGGCGGGTAATCCAACGAGAAGACTCACTGCATTTAATAAAGCTGATGCTGTGATTTGGAGGATTTATGTCTGCGCCCACAGAAGAACACTGGCTCAGCTCAGAGCTGACCTTCCACTCCATCCTCCGCCCGGTTATCAGCTGACCTCAAAGGTAAAGCTGTCCCTCACCATTCTCACTCCCTAAGCGCCAGAGCAACACAGTCACACCTCAGGGGAAGAGAAGGTGAAGGGAAACGGGTGAGATAAAGGTGACGGGGGAGGAGGCGGGAAGCAGAGACGAGCCGGATGAAGATGAAATGTAAAGTCTGGGAAAACATTGATCACGCTAAACACTCTGCACCTCAGAGTCCCGAGACGTGAGAGATATTAAAAAGTAATGAAGAGTCGATTCCCTAAGTTGTGTCAGGGATGGAGCGAAGGAAGCGAGGGTGTGAGGGCGCGGAGAAGGATGGAGCGAGGCCAAGTGAAGCATGAGTGAGGTCAGAAGAGTGGAGGTGAGCTTGAAAATGTAAATAATAATAGTTATTAACGCGCTATTCTAGATAAGAGCACTAAGGGACTTATGAAATAAATTGGGCCATTGTTTAATTTAACCTTCGACATTGTGACAGAGCTCAGTGTTACTGGACGTGGCTGCAAGCTGTTTAGAGCAGGTTATGGTGCAGCCGTGGCGGCGGCGGCACCATCTGAGCTCCCTGGTTGTTGGGAGGGGGAGGGGGGGGGTATCAACCTTGGCAAAGGACTGATGAGTCATTGCGGAGCGGATGGGTTCATTTCCTCCCACTCCGTTAAACACGGCGGGGGAAACAAAAGGAGACGCCCCCCGCGTGACTCTCCTTCCTCCCAAACTCCAGCGCCGCCAGTGAGTCTGAGTTAACAGCTGGAGAGAGCGCGGCGGAACCGAGGCGAGGAAACACAGCAGACACGGTGCAAGGGGTGCGTTTGCAAGGCCGGTGTGACAGGTTTAACAGCTCCGCAGCCTTTCAGGAGGAGCCTTCATTCATTTTCTGAGCGCCGTCCACACATGTACAGCAAACATACCCACGCGCCGTTCACAAAAGCCATCAAAGACCTAATGGGACTGAACAGAGTGCCGGTAACTGTCCAGGGCCCTGAGTAAATAATCATTTCACCAGAGCAATTGTTGGCGATGCTGCTGTTGAGCTCTATGAGCTGTGTGATCATGCTCAAATGCAGGGAAATTGAGGGAGCAAATGGATTCTGGGAGACAGGACGGAAACCCTCAGAAGTGTGCGGCGGCGCTCGCGGCCCCAAGCCGCTGGTCACCGAGCATCGCTCTGCGATCGGCGGTGAGAACGCGCCACCTGTAATTTCTGTCGCCGGCGCACGTTCACCGGAAAACGTGTGCGGTGACATTCAGCGCCGCCGCCGCTCGCTCGGGCTTTGATTGCAAGCGGCGCCGTGGGAATCGGAGGGACTGTGCTTCACGGTGCTTTTCATAATGTCGCGTGGTTCGTTTGGGAAACTAATTGACAATTATTGTTGGGCCCATAGCTTTTTGGTAAATCACAGGCATAAAATAGTTTTTCATGTAATGAGCAAATGAGCAGTCGTTGCCTTTTGTAGGTGCCACACAGCACATCCCCACTCATCCTGTCCACTCCTTGAGTTAAAATCCTGGAGAGACAATCTGTGCAGTCCATTAGGGCCTGATGAATTGGATTTAGACCAGCGCATCGGTGTGAATAGGAGCTCCAAGCACGCGAGCTGACAACCACCGCCCCCCGTCCGCTTTGAGCATCAGCTGATACGCGTGCTGTGCAACGCGCAGGACGCTGGGAACGATGAAGTCACAGGCAAAGATGCAGAGAAACGTTCAAAGTTTTGACTTGAAGAAACACGGCTCATCAACATATAGAAATTAATAAATAATGTTCTGTTTGGTGAAAGATGTGCAATATTGAAAGCCTCATGGTTAATATATTTATTATTCATGCCACGAATAGAGCGGTTCAAACTAATCTGAATCACGATGGTGGTAATTTATTAATAAGGTTTCATGTTGTTAAAATTCTGATCCAAAATTTAATTATGAAAAATTACGAAAGCGCTAGATACTAATGAATTAGACACACAATGAATCTGAAGTAAATTCCCTCTTGGCTCATGCAACTGCAGTCCGGTCTGTCTTTCATCTAAACTAACAGTTAATCATATTTAATGTGTGCATTTGATGCTGCTGCCATTATTAAATGCATAATGTAAAGCTGTTAGTGGAAGAATTTGAAAAGTTCATGCGTTTTTCTACAAAGTATGATGAAAACGTTGCAAATAATTACAACTTAATTCTATTTTACTAAAGATTTTCACTTGGGTTCCTTCCTAATATTTCCCATCAGCACGACTCGTCTTTTTGCCATTACATCTCCAACTGTCTGTGAATGCGGCTGATTGCGGGGCCATTAGACGCCGGCGCCATGTCACCGGAGTGAAAGCTCCGCGTTTCCCATGCGGACGGGGGAGGAGCGCGCGCGTGGGAAGATATCACTGCAATTAAATGTGTGCAGTCGCGTGTTTACGCCGAAAACAAACCAGCTGAAGAATCAAGGAGAGGCCCCAGCTCTGTGGGAGTTTGGGGTTTTAAATACAGTTCAAGTCAAAATGCTGGTTGGAGGGTGTCAAGCCCACTGCAAGTTTAATGCAATTACCTTGGAAGTGTCTGCAGCACTCTAGCTGAGGCATTAAATATTAATTTCTCCACTTAGAAGCCACTGATTCAGAGAGAAAAGTGGAAGCCATAGGGCACTTAATGGGATGCTTATCACACTTACCACGGCAGGCCCCCGTGTTTATCCTGCTATTTAACGCTTGCTACACTCAAAACCACACTGCAGCATCTGCTTGGGGGTGCGCGTGTGGTCAGTTCTTACCGCCAACACGTCCAAGGTGCAAAAGCAAGCGTTTGTCTCAGTGCTGCTGCATTCTTTTGACAGCGGACCGGTAAACGGTCTGGTTGGAAACCGGGCCCCGAGGAGCCTCGCACGGACCGCGGATTAGTCCACGTCTGCTGCTCAGGGTGAAACGTGTAATCTCATATCTGAGAAGTGGAGGAGGAGGAAACGGAGGGATTCTCGCCGTTAATGTCTAACCTTTAAAAAACGGATTTGCAAGTGCGACGAGATAAGGGCTGAGTGCGATCCTGAAAATCTCCCCGGCCCGTGACGGGAAACGGCGAGCGAAGGGAGCGAGCGCGGCGTTCATGGTGAATCAAACATTTAGGACATTAAGTATCGTTTGATATGAAATGTTTGTGTGGGAATGATTAACCTTGTGTACTTACTGTGGCATACTGTTATTTATTGATCCAGTATTTTATCAAGGTAGACGAGACATAACAAGACATTCACATTAAAATCTAACACATTTCAAAGACCATCTGTGTAAGTGGAAGAGCTGCAAAGCTGCAAAAACCAGTCCTTTATCATCATAATTTACAGCAGTAGGTTATAGAGCATGAGTCATATTGCACAATTTGCAGCAGTGGATTACATTATTATAAGTTCAGGGCTCTTTTTAGATTACGCTGTCTCTTTGTTATTATCAATAAACCCTATTAAAGTCGTCCACTAAGAAGTATTGTCTATATGGCCAGAGGCTGTTTTAGCTTGTGGCTCCGTGCCATGAGCATTCATCACCACCCACTAGCCACTACTGGCTACTAGCCGCGCTAGCCGCGCTAGCCACGCTAGCCACGCTAGCCACGCTAGCCACACTAGCCGCTATGAAGGCACAGAAACAACGCTCAAGCAGTAAATAACAAATACATGTAACATGGTTACCAAAGGACTAGAAATAAACTTACTTCAAAATTTGACTTTGACATAACAATGCATTTTAGGAAACCAATCATGTTTGTAGGACTTTAACGGGACTATTTCTAGGAGAGGCTGGAAAACCACAGACTCCAACCATCACCTGTTTGTTCGTCTCTCCTCCATGTGACATGAAGGAACTGTACCTCATCAGACCCGGACGCCTCCTCCCACGGCGCCACGATCGATTCCAACCCTCAGATCCTCGTACTTGTCTGCGTCTCCCGCTCCCCGTCACATCGGCTTCAGGAGGTGACCGCTCACCTGCTGCCTAATAGGCCGCGTCCTGACAGGTGCCATCGTAATGAGATGATTCTTCACCACCCGTGTGTCTGGCTGAAACACACGCCCGGCCCGAACAACACGACATGACTTGTACTGTAAGGACAAAGCCACGTCTTTGAACGCATGAAGTGCTGGAAATCCTTATTTCAACGAGACAGCAGCAGAGAGGCTGCAGCGACGATGATACACAATATGTGAGCACTGAGGCGCTCGTGAGAGGATGTGGCCAACACATGAGCCAACACATCAGCAGTGAGCTTTTAAAGAGGTTAAAGTTCTGGGTGCCTAGCCGGCTGGGAGCGAGGTCCGCTGATGAAGACCCAATAACAGAGTCTAAGCGGCTCCTGGCCCAGACTTACAGCACCTCCCCGGTCCAACGCGCGCCATCTGTCTGGCCCAGCTTCAGCAACAGCATCGCAGCGAGCTGGTTGGCTTCGTCGGACCGGCGCGTCCCATCCTGTGCCCTTGCATACACATAAGCCGAACCCCCCCCCCCACACACACACACACACACATCCCTCGCTTCCCCTAATCAAAGGCGCAGGTGTCCAGTCAGACAGACATGAACATTGGGAACGAGCAAAAAAAAAAAAAAAAACCTTATGAAATGGCAGCTAGCATCTTGCTGGGAATGAGATGTAACCAGTAAACGATGATCGATGGTCGTCCCGGCGTTGGACAGGGGGCGAGAGATTGATCGGCCAAATTTCATCGCTTTTCAAACGCGTTACCGCCTCCTCCAACTGGCAGCGAGGTTTGAACAGGACGCAGACGTGCATTGAGCCACGGGCCGCGGCTAAGGCATTCCGCTATGCTAGCATTAAGCGATTACAGCGATTAGCGGCCTTACGCTTCCTGGATGTTTACCTGGGATTTGTATCCTCCATATGCACGCAACTACAAGCCACATTATTGCTTTAAGTCTTACTTTAATCCCCTTTTGCTCACGAATAAGAAGACGAGGCTGTTTTTCCCGCTTCGCTTCCGTGTGCGAGACGGCTACGGCACCACGGCTCCTGGAACGGGACTCGCAGCCTCCTCCCCGCGACACAGGATGAAACGGCGTGTTCACGGGAGCCCCTCGAGGACTCACGAGGCGATGCCTTTGCCTCCCGATATGAGCAGCGCCACCATTAGCCCGCCACACCTCGAGCTGGAGAGTGTGAAAGAGGTCTCCTCCTCTCCAGCGGCGGTGTCGGATGACATCTGTTAGGCGCAACTCGCACTGCTTTCATCTTTCCAGGCTCCAGAAAATCTCCCCTCATTGATTCGGCTCCGGAGTGGTGCTCAGGTTAAACCCGGGCGGCGGGTCAAGCTTTTCCACACGAGCAGCTGATCTTAATATGTGTTTCTCAGAAGCTGAGCCTGGCGTGTGCCTGGATATTGGGAGTTGGTTTGATTCCTTGCATTTTATACAATAGTTTGCAGTTTGACTGAATATTTCCTGTTTGCTTGTTCTCCCTCATGTGACTGCTTCTCTCCAGCTTCCTCCTACACCCCTAAGACATGCAGTCAGGTTAATTGGTTGTCTGTCTCTCGGTGTGATGGACTGTCCACCTGTCCAGGTGTTATCCTGCTTCTCACCCAATGACAGCTGTGATACGTCTGCAGCCCCTCATGACCCTGATGAGGATGAGGAGGTCAGATGATGGATGGACAGACATGTTGTTGTTATGACTTTACCTCCAACTATGGTGATGTGTGCAAAAATGTCAACATAGTGTATGACAGCGACTAATGTTAGTTGTTCCCACGCTTGTTGTTACTCTACATAATTAAAAATGCTTAAATTATAAAGTAAGCAGCCTTTGGAGATAAAAACTGAAAAGCAGAAAGCTAAAAAAAAGAAGAAGCTGAACAAAAAAGTGACCACACAGACAGATGGTGCCACAGGCGGACGACAGTCACTGGTGATGTTTACAGTCTAACACTCTTGACTTCCACAGTCGTAATTGCTATATTCCGTTACTTCTGCAGACATTTGACTCGATCCTGCATTAAAGACACACTTGGTGCAAGTGGAATTTAGGAAAATGGAAATAGACTAAAACTAAGACTGTGGCGTGTGTTTAAGTCGGTGGGGCGTTTACTCAAAATAACCCTTTTATTCTGCTGCAGGAGAAGTCAAGAGAAGAATGTCTGAGCGCATGTTGTGGAACTGAGAGCTCTCTGACACATACGTGACGAAGATGTGACTGTTGCACCTTAGTGGATGCCTGAGTGAAAATGACACCTCTCCTATTTGCACATCTCAGCCCAAGTCACAATGTAACAGCTGCAAGCGCGTGCGCACACATATACACACACACACACACACACTGAAACGCTGGAAAGGTGGGTGTCGCAGCGCCAGAAACACATACTCTCCACATCAGGACAATCAAGCTTAAGTCAAGCCTCATTTTAAGGGCTTCTTCACCAGCACCCTTCGTACAGTCTGGTCCCCGTCCTCCGGTTCAGCCGCCAATTACATTTCACCCGTGAAACACACAGTCGTAGCTCTCTGAATACGCACCCCCTCAAGCTTGCCCCAGCTCAGGCTGTGGGTGACATTCCTCATTTGCTGAAGAGCTGGAAAGAAAACACTGTGACAGTGTAGCGTGTCTGGCCTCTTATGTAAATCCCCCCAAAGTGCAATAGTTTCACAACAGCGGTGTATATCTGGCTGCAAGCGGCGGGCCTAAAGCTCCTCCACACAGCAGCAGCCTACTGTATGATGAAACAACAACTCCTGCTGAAGCCGTGTGTCCTGTTGGGCTGGGATTCTGTTATGGATAAGCAATGAATAACAGGCTAACGGGATGTGAGCAAATTCATCCTACTATCAGATATAAATAGGCAGATAAGGCCGTGGACGAGTGAGGATAGTGAATCAGCAACACGTGGTGACTGAATGGGACTAAATGTGGATGCATAAGCAGCTGCATCCCCCTCTGCCACCTCTGCCCGCCTCATCTTCATTCTGAGAAAGTGCAGCACCCGGCAGAGTGAGAGGTGCCGTTCGCTCTGTTGCGTCACAAAGCATTTATGAGCTTTACTTCACCACAAAATCAAAGAGACGTGCTTTGATTGCACCTGAGAACAGACAGGGGACCGGAGTCGAGGCGCGGGCGCAGCACGGCGCGAGGCGTGCCGCTGAGCCAGGCAGGGGAAAAGGTGGGAGCTAATACACTGTTCAGTAGGAAAGCCAGAGGTTTTTGCTGGGCCTGTTTTTTTAGTTTTGATTCGAGTCTGCTGAGAGAAAAACTAAAGCCCTTGATCCTGACAAGAGCAGCGCACACAGGCTCCGCTCTGGGTAGACTTTTCATTACACGCATAAAACGAGGACACTGGTACGTACTGGTACATACTGGTAAGTAGATCTGCACCCAGGTCTAACGTAAGAAGCCAAAGAAATAAAAAAAACACTACAGAAACTTAAATTACACCATGAAACACAACATCTTGGACAGCATCTGGTAGAGAAGCATCGATGTTCAGAAGCTGGATTTTCCTACGCTTGCTTTTCTAGGGTGCGTCACAGCTGGAGCCTGAAGCCAATATGAGAGCATGGTAAATGCTGACCACGAGCCACAGCTCTGGCTTTGAAAGCGTCTTCAGTGAGTCTGGAGCGGTGACACATTTTATAACCCGCCTGTTAATTAGGAAGCACGTTTTAAATTGCACTTTGTAGAGAGAGACATGAAACCATCTGCAGCCCGACTTAACCTGCGAGTGTCTGAGAGCTCAGTTGCCACGGTATGAGAGTGGATGCTTTTATTTGTACTTCATGAAAGAACGTAAGCTCACAGTCCTTGATGCAGATTTGGCCCCACAAGGACGGAAAAAATACCATAAAAGATGAGGTGAGGGATCCAGTTATGCACCGGTACAGTTGCTGCAGCCTTTTTTTAGCATGCGTGTGCGCCTCGCAGTTTATGCCTCAGAGATGACTCAAATCCACCAGGATGGGAAAAAGATGTTGTGATCAAAGCCGCCATGTGGAAAGGTATTCCTTTCCATCAGCTCGGCTCCAAAAGCGTTCTTATTTTGCGCACGCCGCCACCGTATTTGAGATGGCGCCTTTGGGAAAGGGGTTGAACAATTTTGTTTAGAGCAGGCAATAATCCTAAACCCGCGAAGACTTACAGGCGCAGGTCAAAAGGTCTCTTTGTTGGGGAAACCTGGTAGCTCACGCGGCTAAAACCTCCAGGATGTGAGATGAGGAAAAGGAAATCCTTCGTAGTCTGCGTGGATGCCCGAAGATCTAAAAATATTATTTCCTTGTAAATATAGTCAATGCTGACGTTTCCCTGGAGAAACAAAGTGTTGGTTAGCAGCGCGGCAAAGGACACCGACACGGAGGAAGCGATAGGAAGCAGAAAACGGGCCGGGGATTAGGCCAAAGGCAGATGAGCTGTGCAGCTAATACAGACGAACACAGAGAGCGAGGGAGGGGGGGTGAGGGGGGGCTCCTCTGGGTCATTAGGCTACAGACAGACACATGCAGGTGTCACCTCATCCGTCATTCCCTCACTTTCCCGGCCAACGGACACCGAGCGGGGAGGTATAAGGGCACCGGGCCATGTTCGGTGAACCCGACACGTGCTGCAGCTCCTGCTGCAAATGAAGACACATGGCAGCACCGGCGGGTGCTAATTGTCCCCCAGCGCTTCGGCCGCTCACTGGACCGGCGACCGCCCCGTTTCGGGCCAAGCGCGCGGCAGCACCGGATTCCGCCACGCCGTGGCTGGTGCAGATTAAAATAAGATGCTCCGTCTATTTACCCCAGCGTCTGCCGGTGCCCGTCGAACGTGTCACATTCTGTAGAGCGGTGATAACAGTTAGCTGTGACATCTCAACCTAACTTTCATTATTAGACCATCTGCTGTCACATAAAGCTGGGATAAGACAATGTGGCGGAGCCTCGGCACGGCAGCAGCATGGATGCATTCAGACACATCAGACAAGACAAATAGATCTCAGCTAATGCTGACAGAGCACCCCGGGTGGAAAATTTAGACAGACTTTCAATCATATGTTTGACAAGTGGGACATATTCAAGCGAAAAGATCTCTGTTTCCATAATTTCAAAACCCATAATCCATTCCCGTCCCCTGTCAGGGCTCGAATGAGTGATTCACTGGGCCGGACTCAGAACGCAAGTCACCTTGGGTGTATCTGTGCGTGTCACATGGAATTTCATATTATTAGATGTGTGAAATCTATTGTGACAGAACAAAAGAACGAGATTTGTGAACGTATTTAGATGGCTGTTTTCTTTTTCAGTCCTGCACCAAAATGAGCAGTTTTGAGAGCAGGAAGTTGCTGAGAAAACCCAGTCAGGTCCCGTTTGACTGCAACCTCTTCACGTCTACATGTGATCCACTGTGCATATTTAAATATTTATTATAGCCGCTTTAATGTAGAAATCCAGACTTTTAACTATAAATATTTTAGAGGCTAAAATGCCAGTGAACAGGGAATTGATCAGTTCAGACCAGAGGCGAACAGTGAGACTAAGGATCGTGATTCTATCTGTGTCTATTTGGACACGTCAGCAGTGAGGACGGAGGAGTGGGGAGCAGGAGTGAAATATTAATTTGCTCCCGGCTCCCTGCAAGGAGAACCAGCTACCCCACAGAAAACCACCGTGCAGGTTGATGAAACCTCATTTATGCTTTACAAACAAATAAAATGCTTGTAATAACTATTAAGTTTAAAATACGGTTCATATAAACAAATAAAGTGCGGCAATTTGTGATTTAAAAAGAGAGAGAGAGAGAAAGAGGCAATGGAACAATTTAGAAATTAGATTAGTAGGACTCTGAGGACAAGCCAATTTGACTGCCACTGGGTAAACGAGCTGCTGTGGCAAAGTGAGTCCTCTGCAAACCGAAGACTTGATGAGTAACGTCTGTCCCCTGCAGTGGTTTTAAATGATGCCACGAGGTTGCTCTGCTGCATCACAATTATCTGGCAGCGAGTCTCGCCGCTCCATTAACATAAGCAAGCTATTTTACTTCAGTGAGACGCTGCAGAAGGGCTTAAGGGGCTTTGGAGGTGATGGAGGAGCTGCATGAGGTATGATGCGATTTTGCTAATGGTATATCATATAGTAGCCCTCTGCTGCTCTATTCAGGGTTAGTAAAATAGACGCGAAGCAGTGGGAAATATCTGTCACGCTGACGACTACTTAAAATAGGCCGACTGTGACACACGTACCTGAAGGAAGCGCTAGACAGACGGGGCTGTTTGAACACACTTTGCACCGTGTGACTGGTTTGTCTATTCAAATACACCTCCGTTTATTGAAAAGCTGGGAGGATGACCCGACCGCGTCCCTCTCGCACAATTACGACATCAGGCGAGAACAGGATCTAATCTGTCGCCGTCTGCTCGAGGAGATACTTACTGTACCTAAAGACCTGCGATGGGGACGACGCGGCAACAGGTGAATCAGAAGCAATTTGCGAGAGAGAGTAAACCTCTCATTTACTGTGGAAAGTGACTTGTTGCTATTAAGTGGTAGTAAAGGTACTAGACAACGATGAAAAAGGCATCTGTTGTCTCTGTGTAACCAGGAAGCAAAAGCATCTTTTTGGTAAAACTGACTCCAGTGTCAGGATCAGCCTTTGCCGGCTCCAACTCATTAAATCAGCAGCAGATATATTTCAGCGTATACAGTCCAAGAGTGTCAGGCGGACATTAAACAGCGTCCTGGTGAATTTCAAACGGCACATTTGTCACCGTTAGCGCATGTGGCTGCAGAGAGCGGGCTGCTACACTGATCACTAAAATGGCAGAGATTAGTGCAATCAATTGGCGGTCACTTAAATGGCAACGTACGTGGCGAGGGGTGGAATGGAGCGGGAATATAGAACTTTGGCTTCTGCTTTCTGTGCGGACGCATCAATGGAGCTCACCCCTAAGTGAATATCTGATTATGTGTGAAGGGAGAAAGTCAAGAAATGGTACACAGGCTATAGAAACTGCCAATTCAACCTCCACTCCTCCCTCCCCTCTCGCCGGCCATAAAACGCAGTGTAATAGGATTCCTAAGCTTTTCCACTGACTGCTTCCACTATCACACAGACATTTAAGTGCACTAATCCATGACAAATTGTCTCATCTGATCCATGACAAATCGTCTGTGGGGCCAATAGAGACAAGGAGATGGAGCGAGGGAGGTGTGTGGTGGAGGGAGGGTGGAAGGATGGAGGGCTGGGGATCGAGGCCAAACCACAGAAATAATGCTGCTCGGGACCTGAGTGATCGGACAGTTATTGCCTAATTTTTTAAAAAAGGTTGCTTTCATTACCTCGAAGGGCGCAGAGCGTGACATGGAGGGAGGCGGGGGGTGTCAGGAGCTCCCCACCTAAGCCCACGGTTTTCAGAGCAATTATAATCCCATATGGAGGAAGATTATGGAATTTGAGGTTCCAGGTTAACAAAAAGGCAGGATTTGTAAACGTCATGCTCACAAAATGAATGCTTCCAATTAAATATATGTCACTACAGACTAGGATCTCTGATTTATATCAACTATGGTTTATTAAAAGACCTGGGTTTACCACACACACACACACACACACACACACACACACACACACACACACACACACACACACACACACACACACACACACACACACACACACACACACACACACACACACACACACACACACACACACACACACACACACACACACACACACACACAGTAATTCTTAAATAAAGCAGACACAATCAGAGACCTTCTTCAGGATTTTACTTGCAAGGAGTGAGCAGTTTACAGTAAAGCCAACTTCCTCTCACTGAAGACAAGACAGGAATTCAGCTCATAATATGTATTGCATTCTGGGAGGTGCATAGTCACACAGTACGTGGGAAATATTTTCTGTACAAAGCAAGCATTGGGCACATCAGATAAAGACGCTACAGACCAGTACTCCCTATTTCTTGCAGAGCAGAAGGGAGAAAATGTCAAAGCCACAGCAGAGCTAACGAGGTCACGGCAGATCAGCAAAATAAATTCCAACAATGTTTCAATGATTAAATGCAGTATTTTTCCAACACATACAAATACACACACACACACTTTTGAACATTTAATCAAGCAAACCATCATGGACAAGAACACGGCCTCCTAAGAAGCTATTCCACAACCTTGGTCTAATGTGGATGCGGGTGCATCAGTATAAATGTGTACATACTTGTATTTTTGTGCATTGGGTGAATCTGACCACGCAGATGCAACGTTTCCCTTTCATCTACTGACAAAAATACGAGGTGTGTCATTCAAGTGTCCGCAGTTTGATTTAATTTCCTCTTACCACCAATTCTCACACTAATTAGTCCCCACGGTTTATTGGGGATGTAAATAAGGCCGATTTAACAGCACAACAAAGACGCAGAGCTGCTGCCGAGGACAGATTTGAGGTTCACGCCGATAAAACCCGAACACCTCCGCAGAAGAAGAGCAAGCGGCGAGATTGGCTCTTTGAAGATGTTTGTGTTTTGTAAAAAATAAGAAAGCAGCACGTTCACATCTGGGCGTCTTCTGTGAACTGTGAGCTGCTGTAATGAGAAGCCCGAGAGGTGGTTGGAAGTTGAGAACAGTCTTCTTCCAGCGTCACTGGTCTGAGGCCGACATCCTCTCAGTAGTAGATTTGCACTTTCTGACTGTCCCCGTTTAAACAACAAGCAGTCGAGCTACTGTGAAGCAGCTTAAGGTGATCAGCGTAATTTGTAACTTCTACAGTAGCTGCCGCTGGTCCTGTTTGACCGCATGATGCATCTCGGCTTAATGAAGTAATTACGCTTTAAAATGTTCATTAAAACGTTTCCAGTCGACTCTGATTACACTTCACAAGCCATTATAAATCAACGGGTGACAACATCGCAGCGCTGCCATTAAAACACCCAAACCTTTTTTATCGCGCACGTGTAATATTGCTCATATTATATCACCTCGGGTTAATCACATTTCACGTGCGCGGATGAGCCGCACGCTGATTTAATGCTGCATGTAGGTGCTCTACTGCGTTTCATCAACGGCGGCTAAGGCAGGAGTTGGAATTTAATGTCAGCAGGACGCTGCTATCAAAGCCTAACAGGCCGGTGGAGTCGGTTTTACAGCTGCTCCTGGTTCAGGATTCATGCTGCTCTATTAGATCTGAGCCCCTCTTAAACGGCCCTGTCAGTGTCACAGTAAAACAAAGCCGCGGCTGAAGCGTCGTTATATTCACACCGGCCCTCTGGGTATTAATGCATTATGAAGAGGGCTACTGTGTAATAACTTCAGCGGAACAGGGGTAAACAAATACTCTGCCCACTTAGTGATGATACTGTATTATAAAGAGGAGGCGGCGCATGAGGGGACACTTTCATTCGCGACAATAAAACAACGGCGCGCACTGACGATGCGAATTGGTTACACTTTCGCTGATTTGTGAGGGGGGCCGGTGCGATTAGTTGTCAAGAGTGGCCTGGTTTGTGCGGCAGCGTTCTTGGCAGCGAGCGCTCCTGCTCGCTGCGCTGGCAGGTGGGGAGAGCGCGGAGCCAAACCCGCGTGTATGTGTGTGTGTGTGTGTGTGTGTGTGTGTGTGTGTGTGTGTCATGTCACATTCAGCTCATCTGTCAATGTAGTGGATTATTTCTTGAGAGACCGGAATTGGCTGCCCAGAATCAGGCCGCCATCAATCTTCAGCCGCGCGGGCAGGATGCGAGGGGTGGGGTGTGTGGTAGCGGTGGTGGGGCTGAAGCAGAGGCTCATGGGAAAGTGAGCGGCCCGTTCTCCGAGCAGGTGACGAAGCGGCGAGGCAGTCGAGCAAGTCGTTACTCAATCTCCACCTCGGCGCCGATTAGTCCGAGAAAAAAAAAAAACGGTGGAAAATGACAAATAAATGCAATCTTGAAACTTTATGTCCGCAGTCACGTCCCAGTGCCGTCGCGCTGTGGGCTGATTTCTCACACAGTTAGATGCTTCAACAGGCTGGAGGATTACATCCGCACGCGCCTCGCCCGACGCGACCTTCACTTCCCCTCTGTTCCCCTAACACCCCCCACCCCCCACCGCCTTTCGTCTGGGAGCGTTTGATGTCTCGCTGTCTCAGACGTTCGTGGGGCTGCGTGCCAGGATCCACAAAGTTTTATTTCAGGACATGTTTTAGACAAATATCAACTCGCTGTTTTACTTTAAACTGTAGCCTGAGCCTGGTCTAGACAACACAGCACTGCAGGTTAAGATTCAAAGAGCTGTCATCGATCAAGCCTGGCAAATGGAAAGCTTCAAATAAAACACTTTTACTTTATTCCCATCACCTCCTTTTTTAATGAAATTACTCAACAACTTGTTTTACTGCACACCAGAAAATCTAGTTAGAACATACGTGAAGTAAAAGAGCAAAGCGTGAAGACATCTCCTCTTTGCCACGTCCTACATAGTGTAGGCATATCTATTTATATCTGAGGGCTCTGGCCTCAATGAAACCAGAGAGCTCCTCAAATTATAAAATCAATTCTAATTCAAATATTCATCATAGCATTTCAATTCGGAGAGAGCCGTTCTGGTTAGATCGGTTAGCGCCACTCCACAGCTGAGTAAGATTGATGTCATCTTAATCCTCTTAAAAAATACACGACATACAGTAAATTGTACAGTTGCAGAGCATCCGGAGGAAAAAAAAAACACAAAACAGAAAAGCTTTCACTCCCAGCGCCCAGTGGTGATGGACCATTATCCCTGGCAAGCCCGCAGATTAGCATAGTGACACATCATAACATAGCCTCAGATTATGATTGACAGGACCATTTGTGGCTGTCACACATCTTAGATCGTTTGAGTTTAAAAGTTCCCTGGAAAGTGCATGTTTTAAAAAAACCACTGGTCACAGGCGCTGATGAGCTGAAGGCCCATCTCTGTTTTCATTATCCCTTGGTGTCATGTACAAAAACATGAAATCAGACACTTTCAAGCTCCAGATGTTTAAGCACGCATCCTGCCAGACCCGGCGTGTCCTGAAACGCAGCTCAGTCTCCCCGGAGGACCCGTGAAAAGGCATCACGGTAATGGTCCTGGTGAGGAGACGTAGCGTGCGAGCGCAGACAGGTACACGTCCACCGCCTCCTTAGCGTCGTAGGCGGGAAGCGTGCGAGTTGATCCGTCTGACGGGAAATGTCCAAGAGGACTCTCAGCCGTAACCATCACTTCCCCAGATGAGTCTTCCAGATCTACGCCTACCAGCAGATCTGGGGGGGTGGGGGGGGTCTGTTCCCCTCTGGGACCACTGCATTATTCAAAAGACACTTACTGAGCCTTGCACTCCCTTGTACATCTTTGGCAGCAAGCTCCACTTGCCAACCAGTAAAAAAGGAATTTAAAAAAAAAAAAAAAAAAAACACAAAAAAACTAGAAGCCAGATTTTAAAAATTCATCGGGAGCTCTCCGTCGCTCATCCCTTACCCTCTCGTTCCAATTAACGAGACTGGAACACTTTGAGAACTTTCTATCTATCATAGCTGGGGATTTTCATGTGTCAGCTGTTCCACGGCAGAAGTATAAGCCACTTCTCCCTGACACGCCGCTTAAAGTCGCAACACAAGCATGAAGAAGCCAGGACCGGATTCTTTTTCCTCTTCCTACAGCGCCTCAATTACTGCCATTTTGCTTGGCAACGCAACGCGCACAAAAGGGACGGCGCGTACGACAACGTCAACACTGAACAGCTTCGAGAAAAAGGCCCGCTCTGCGTTAGGGTTCCTGCTCCTGTGGCCCTTTCATACTGGCCCGTGTGCACTGGGAGGCCACTCGTAGGCTCAGAATCAGCCCTGGCTCGGCCCATTTCGCTGCTACGGTGCCGAACGCCTTGCGCTTAATTGCCAAACGATTCCAGCGCACACATAGTTGTCATTTCCATCCGAGCCCCGGTGATCAAACGCGCTCTTGGCCACCAGCACAGCAAAAGGGAATTTTAGTCTACGGCTTCACAGTCCACAGTTCTACTTTCAGCAGCGGAGAATTCCTCGCCACACGCAGAAGCATCGTCTTCCTACCAGCTCGGTCCCAAGCGTTTGAAGACGATCTTCAAACATCGTGTCTAACGAGGCCTCGGCGCTTCACGTTTGAACGGATGCGTGAAGCGACGCAAATATGCATCTTCCACAAATAGGCCAACGTTTTGTGCTGAAGCGCAATTAGAGGCGAATTAGCGGTTCCGCCCACTGCGCGTGTTGCGTGGCTGTGAGCGGGGTGAATCACAGCGTCGCCGCGCTGGAGCTAATCATCCTGACACTGCAGCGGTCCGCGGGCCGCGCCCAGCGAGCTGAAGGCTGACAGAGGACGTGCACGTACCCAGCGTGAGGATGTCGGTGCGCCCGGGCCGGGCCACGTGGTGCTGCTGGATGGTCTGGTAGAGCGTGGCCTGGCACAGCAGCAGGAAGCCGAGGCTAATCCACAAGGCCAACAACCAGGACATGGCAGGGCCGGGTCTGCGGGACGGCACACAGTGGGGGGTGAATGGGTTACAGCATGTTATTACAGTATAAATACTTTATATTAGGCCCAACAGTAAGAAAACGTCTATTTATGTCATTTAATACAATGCAATATTCAATAGAAATATTTACACCAGCACGTCGGCTGGTGAGACTTATTTAAAGGGTTTTTCTAACAGCGCCAGAAGCAAAAAGACAGAGAGACGGAAGCTTCAAGGTGAAAGCCCTGCAGACAAAATACCCAAACAAACGGTCGTTACCAAACCCTCCGCAGTTTAAAGGAACTCGTATCACAAAGGGATGAGTCAAATATCTTGTGTGACTGCTCTTATGGTGGACCATCTGAGCCCCTCCATCATCTGACAGTTTGATGAGGATCATTATGGAGATGTGTTCAGTCCAACAGCTCGTGGGGGCCGGCTCATAGACAGGATGAGGCTCTTCCAGGTGTCATCAGAGCTTCTCTCCACTCTCAGGCCCCACGGTGGGAAAGAAGCGTCAGCCAACGTCACGTAAACCAGAGGTTTGTTCAGACTCCCTGCCTCCAATGTCTTAGACACTTTTCAGAGATTGTTTGAAATTTTAATACAACCCAGTGCTTTTAGGATTTGATGGGACACAGTGGCTGCATTTGATTTGCTTTAATCGCTTTCACCGAAAGTCTGAATTTCTGAGTACGAATCTAACGCTTCTTTAATGTTTGATTCTCAAAGCGGCTTATGTGCTTAAGAGTCTGTTCACTATGAACTTCGAATTCTCCTTTAAATAAAGAATGTGTACAGGCACCGAGGCTTCAGGTGTCTGGAGGAACCTACGGTGAGAGCAAGTCTGAGCCAATGAGATCCCGGCTGCTTTTCCCTCAAACTAGGCCACTTCGTGTTTTGATGTGCACCTGATTCGAGTCGTTTGGCTTTTAAAGTTGCCCGTGGTTCCTGTGGCCCCGGTGTCACCGAGGCGGCTTCACGCTGAGCAGAAATTAGGCATACTTCTATCACCAGCACACCGGAAATCCCCGCGCCTGCTCCAAATCCAACATAATCCGCGGTTTTGTGGAAATGTGAACGGCTCCCGTGGGTATGTTTCCCTCTGCCTTTTTTTAACCGCGTGTTTGTTCGCCACGCTGAATCGTGGCGCTCGCGACCGCCGCGCACTGCGAGCTGCCTCCGGTTACCGAAAGGCATCGCTGCCGAAAACGGTACGTGGGTCTGAACCGGCAGCGTTTCACCCGAGGCGAAAGCCGCGTGGCAGACGTTCAACGCGACGAACGAGCGCGGACGCGGTGGTGGCGGCAACTTCGGCGGGAACAAACCAAAGAAGAAGAGCGCTAAAAGAAAACAGAGTCGAGTTCTTACTGTTGCAGCCTCGTTCTCTTTGCGCAAACACGCTCCTCGTACGTGTCCGTGTTGGTTTTTGTGCTCCCGCTCTTGCGGTGTCGCGTAAATGTGTGTGCGTGCGTGCGTGTGTGTGTGCGTAAGCGTGCCAAGCACGAGCGGAGCGCAGTAGACGGGCAGACACGAGCAGACGCACCTGCAGGCGCCAAACAGAACGCGCGGGTGCACCTGCGCGCGGCAGTCACTTAACAAAACGGCAGTCGTCTGACTCCTCGCGCGCCGCGTCCGCGTCCGGTTGTCACGCAACAAGGCGGAACATCTCGAGAAGATCGGTGCGTGTTAACGCAACCAGCCTTTACTGACGCCTTCTAACGTTGTCACATGTCACGTTAAAATAAACTATGGTTAGAAATAACATATCATAATAACATGTGATGTGCAGGGTAGTTGTAGATGGCTCTACTTCCACACAACATTCCACCAAACTCACGTTTTTACTATCACCTCCACGTTTGCCAGTAAAACAAACCCCACCCTTCCCCACCCGCCCCGTCCTTGAAAGTCCCACACCCTTACCTGAGCAGTGTGTTCAGTAGTAAAAGGAGCCCAGTCACAAAGACTCACTTCTCTGTTTTAAATCCATCCATACTTTGAAGTCCAAAATTCCCGTAGTCGCGTCAAAGGAGGGGATCAGATTCGGTCCTCTCCCCCAATAATCCCTCCTCCCTTGGAAATCCTCAGCGGCGCGGACACTCAGCGAAGGCAGCGCACCCGGGGGTCCGTGTCACCGACTGCTCGCGCGCCGAGACCAGGAGCCGATCGTATCGCGGCCGCGTCAGCCACATTCACGCGCACCGATCTCCTCTCTGCCCGCTGCTTCCTCCAGCCCTCGCCGCGTCTCCGTCAGTGGAAGTCCTCCGCTGTGGTGACAGGGAGCTAATTTACCCCCTCCTCCTCCTCCTCCTCCTCCACTTGTCGCCTCCTTCTCACGCGTGCGGCGGAAGGCTCCCGTGGAAAGGCTGCTCTGTCTGCTCTTGGCCGCGTCCCCCCATTGAGAAGCTGCGCTGATAGTGCGAGCCTCAGTGCTCCCTCCAGCGCACTAAGTAGGGAGTCTGTGTCAGAGAGGTGTGTGTGTGTGTGTGTGTGCGTGCGCGCGTGTTCCAGTGTGTGTTCATTACAATGTAGCCCAGCTGGAGAGAGAGAGAGAGAGAGAGAGAGAGAGTCGGATCACATGTCTTAAAGCAGGACTGCCCACTTCTGCATCAGGACTTCATCAGCAAATCAAGCGCGCTTTATTAACCCACCCCACTTTGCATCCCCAACTCCCAGCCACAGCATCGGGACACACGCGAGGATGTAGCCTTCAGCCCACTTTGAATGTGTCTGACCGCCCCCCCCCTCCTCCTCCTCCTCCACCCGCGAGCACGTGCCGGCGCGTGATGTGAAGGGAGGATGACTGAACGCGCCTCTTTCAGTCATCGCCCTTCAGCCTCTGAGGGCCAAGAGTGAAATGCGCTCCATTAATAGAAGGCAGAGAGCCTCATCGCGGCTCTACAATCACCGTATCATCCATTACGAGCTGGCTCCGCTCCTTCCACCTGTTTCGCCGGCGATGAATGGGGATTTATTGGAACGGCGGCCTCACGCCGACGTTTCCAAACTCCTGAAACAATCTGGAATCCGGGTGCTTTTGCGCGATCGTTCGCACACGTGTGGCGCACGCGGGCCCGTGTTCCGGAGCAGCTCCCCTTTAACTAAGCCCAGATTTACAGTGTGCGCCGGGCACACGCACCTGCCACGGCTGACTCACTCACTCGCAGGCTGACATTTCACGGAAAGTGAACCCGACGCTTCTCACAACAATGCGCCGCTGAGGAGCTAAACAAGCTGGCAGACGGGCCGGATGCTGTCGGTGCCGCGGGCGAGTGCAGCCGGATAACGTTGACGATTAACAAAAAATCCAGATAAACTTCGCCCGTGCGACATTTTCTGACGGGGACCGCGCGCGGCCGCCGCCGCTGCCCAGAAGCGCCGAGACGGCGGCGGGCTCCTGATTGGCTGTTTGCCGTCCACTTACCTGGTAGGAGGCGTTTCCGAGATGGTTAACAAGCCCTTCAGATTGGCGGTCACCGCGCCGTGCCCCGGGGCGTCCTCGGCCATCTCTGCCGCCGCCATCACCTCTGCTTGTTCTTTACACGCCATAGTGCGATTTGACAGCACCGCGGAGTCCCAATCTGCAGGGGAGAGGACGGACGGAATGGGGAGAAACACAGTGTACCACGGCCAAAATGGAGGACGAGGCGTTTTATTATGAGTGCATTATTCCCTCTGTAGGATTAATCAACGTGTGATCCGAGTACCTGTTCACGCGCTCCCTCCTTGGAGGTGCAGTCGTCGCTCATGCGCCGCTCTGATCTGATGCGACTGACGGCCAAAGCCTCCGCTCGCGTTGAGCAGGACCTGCACAGTAATTAACACATTCGTTAGTGTTTCCGCGCTGTCAAAGTGTATTTGTGCAAAATAAGTCAATTAACAATAAATCGGCTTATTTGTATTTGCGCGCATTAGTTTACAGTTGCTTTTGTGGGACGCGTTAATAGCATGCGCGATTGAATGTCATTTTGTCTCCGGCGCTTAATGTCTGTCCCACTGGACTGAGATGAAGGCGTGAAATGAAACATGCCCACAACAAGCCTCGGAGGAGAACTTAAGATTGAAGGCATCCAATTACTCCGCGTTCCTCTCAGCAATGTGTGCTACCAGCACGCGCCTCCCAGTTGTGTCTTAATTTTTCTTCTTTCTCCCTGTTGTTGATTTGTCGCGGTTGCTTATTTTTTCATTCGGCGCCGGTCGGAGCCCGCGTGGGGACGACGGACCGGGACAACAGAATTTCACAGTAATTCTGGTCTTGTTGTCGCGGCCCCACACTTCCCCCGTCTCCCTTCTCTGGGGCTTCCATCGCTTCCAAACAGCTGTCGCCGCAGCCCGAGCCAAGACCCAACCACCACCGACCAATCGGTGGCCAAGTCTGTGTTTGGATCTGGGCAGCCTTGTTGAACAGCAGCGTTTGCCAGTATCCTTCCCTCGCTCGCTCGCTCCGTCTTTCATTCCCTTTCTTTTTTGCATTTCCCGCTGGAAAATAAAATTTGTCCTCCCTGTGTCGCCAGCAAGCTTCCATTTGCACCCATAAGCAATACCGGAATACTACCTTAAGGACCCCCCCCCCCCCCCCCACACACACACACACACACACACACACACACACACACACAACCCCAGCGGCAGCTCCTACTTGTCCGTTATTATTCCTGCATACTTTTCATGTCTCACTGGAGCAAGCCAAGCGTTTCTCCATCTGATGAGGAGAGTGTCTGTGTTAGTAAACCGACTCTCTGCAGACACTCGCTCCATGAAACATTATATCAGAGAGGAGGGTGCAACGACAAAGAGAAGGAAAGGATTTCAAAAAAAGATAGCAAGAAAGAGGGAAAGATTAAGGCAAGCGGGGGAGATTCATTTGGATGAAGTACACAGCAGCAACTGCTCGCTGGTGGATGGTGAAGGGGGGAAGACGATTAATGGAAACCAAGGTGGCTGATCTTCGCTAATAATTTATTTCACATTTATCAGAGCGCCCCCCCCTTCTTCCGGCGTGGGCTCCCAGGTGTTCGTCGAGGCCACTGGATCTGCAGGCCTTCACCCGGAACCCCCTCAGGCAGATCCTGTGACGTTCCACACTCCCACAAATACAAATTGTTTCCGTAAAAAAAAAAAAAAACATTTTGCCATCGCATCCCTAATTACGTTCTCATTCTCATCAAGAGGCAAATTGGAGCTGCTCAGTCACTGACGCGATTTACTGCCCTGTAATCGGAGCGTTTTCCATTTTCCTGTTTTTTTTTTCATGTTCAGAGTCTGAGTTGCGAGCAGCGTGACGTGATGCCGCTTCACGGGGGCGGGGGGTGTTGGGGCTCTGCAGTAAATTGCACCGCTTGCGTGACGCCCCCCACCCCTGGCCGGCGCCTGCCCCAGTCGTGCAGCTGCGCCTCATCATCCCACCACGGCGGGGGTGGGGGGGGGGGGGGCTCACGCGCTGCAGTCGCCCAGCTGTCGCTCTCCCGTACGTCGCCGTTGCGTTTCGCTCGTTAAGACCTGTGGCGCTTAATTTGTTTACCTCCGCAACCGCGCGTCTTCACGTTGGCGACCGCGCGGAAATTGCAGTTCTTACCAAGAAATGGAGCAAATGCTCGAGTCTCAACTTGTGTTCCAGTAGCGCAAAGCCAGGAATCAGTCATTTGGATCCATTTTTACTTGGAGGCGCTGATGGTTCTCTGTTTGTCCACATATCAAGCCCTGAAACTGTTTTACATTATTTCTCCACTACAGCCCACTGTTGTACAATGTGAGCTACAACCAACATTATAAATTAAATTTTTTGATTAATGACCGTGAAGATCATCATAGCCCTCATCACGCAAACAAATCTGCAGAATTATAATGAATGGATCTTAATCAACACATGCTCCAGAACTTGTGGCTGTTTTGCAGAAGTAAAGCAAAATCATTCTTTTTTTGACCAACATGGAAATTGAATTCAGTCCATATTCTCAGAAAGAAGCGGAGCACAACATAGTCTGCGTGGCATCGGGGTTTGGTTCATTCCTTGTTTATGCTGCGTGAATCACATTGTTATTGTGAATTTTGCGTTGGCACATTTGAGAAAATGAACTTCGTGGCATCTTTGCGCTCCGACCGGCGCCCGTCGGCCCCAGCTCCAAGGGAATACGACTGGCCACACACTCAATCATATACTGTAGGTAGCAGTGGAAATAAGTTGTGGGGTTTTTGTGTTTGAAGTAGGTCAGAAAATCTGTGCTGGTAATGCACAGGGACCCGCCAAGTCTCGGCGGGGGACATTTCCTTTCCCTCGCCGGTTCAGGTTGGCGGAGTAATTGAGCGCGAGACGACTCTACTGCTGGAGACGATGGCAGTCATGGAAATGTCCCCTCATAGACCAATAAAAATGTCCTCTCCTTCTTGCTGTAATTGGACCGGGGACGGTGGGGTAGGGTTCTGGCCCGAGGAGACGACCTGTGGAAATGCTTTGCTCCATGCGCCACTATTAAACTGATGAGACGGGGGACAAAGTGAAAGAAAGCGTGATAAAAAGATTGATACTGATGAGAACAACGAAAAAAGCAAGGCCGCCGTCGCTTTTGACTTTACAAATTGGAAACATGGCTGACGAGTAATTGCTCGAGGATCGCTCAGATAGACAGTGATGTCAGAAAAGTTACACCGTTGTACTTGTTATGACCCTGTAGTGAATAAATCCTCATTAGGTGTCATGTGTGTGTATGTATATATATATATATATAATGTGTATACAGTATACAGTGTATATAAATAGATAGATATACTGTTTGTTCTTAGTGAGGTCTGCACGTTGTTAACACCCAAAAGAGACGTTACCTCGCTATCAAACGCGTCATTTTCACACCCAACGAGTGCTGATTTTCCAAAGCTCATTAATTGATTTTTTAGCCACCTGGGGGAAATTACAAGGCGCTGTAAACAAGACGCTGACATACCGAAACCTCCAGAATGTGATATAGCGAATGCGTGAGCAAACACTCGCCCGCTTCCACATCCAGCGCACACGGCGCCGCATTACCATTCCTTTGAAGGCTTCAGCCGCGCTTTATTCCGCAGCAACTCCTGGAGGAAATATCCGGCTGTTTAGCTGCTAAACGCTGCTCTGTGTTCACCGGCGAGGAGCTGAATTTGCCTGTGTGATGCTTGGTATTGGGCAGACGGCGTGCGGCGGGTTTATGGTAGCTTTTCGGCTGAAACCACCTGTCTGTCACTCTGATGGGTCCAAAAACATATCTAGCGCTACGAGCTGAAAGCCCTAAACTAACTAAAAGTTGATATTTCTCCACTAAGCCTTTGTTTGCGGTGGCTGCATTAAGCTCGTGACCTTGTCTCAAACCTGTCCTGCTGCGAGATTAAGATCCTCACAGTCAGGTTTGAGGCTTCTCATCCATTCATCAATTAGTTTCCTCAAATCTCTTTCAGTCTCAAAATGAAGTCTTCTCACATAAGACATAAAATATTTGCTGGAGTCTTTAGAGTTCATCACATAAGACAACCTTGAGTAATAGAAAACATGCCTTCATCACATGCCTCAATGTATAAAAAGGTAATCTGACATCTGATGTCTTCTGTTTGTTTATCTATGGTTTTATTTCTATATTTATGTCTGACTGTGAATACCATCAAATAAAAGCTGATCTTTGGATCGTACGCTCATGCTCAGCGTAAACAAACACAAACAAATGTTCCTCGCTTTTTTATCAGAGACGTTCACTGATAACAGCAAACCGGTGCTGATGAGAACAGCAAGTGAACCAAAACAATGCAAAAAGAAAGAAAGCAAAGAAAGTGTAATGATTCTCCAGGGGTTAGTCGCTACAAGCTGCTCTTTAAACTCCACGCATGGTCACAAAGGAGAACAGGCTCTCGGTAAGTAGTTTACTGTCTTCCGCCAGACGTGATTGGACAAAATGTTGCCTCAGACCAGGTTTAATCTCACCCTGACCCGAACAAAAGGGTACGATCCCGTTCATCAAGCCCCACTCTAGGCTGAGATCATCTTAAAGAAACACTGACAGGAGCCACATTCGATTCCCGCCACGTAGGGCCGGCGAACGCATCGAAGTCCGTGATAAAAGTAAGAGAAAGGGAAACAAGAGATAGAGGAGAGAAAACTGGCGGCGGATTGGGTGAAGCGCGTCAGGCATTCACACCGGAGCCCCATTCAAACATTCATCTGGCTTCTCTCTTCCCTTGCATTCATGCCGCACAGCCAATTCCAGGGCGATAAGCCAGCTGTGTGCTTTTCAAGGTAAGAGAGTGAATAGAGCAGTACAATCTGTGGCTGATGCTGAGAAGGGACAGAGCCTACACGCTGACCTTCCTTGCGCCAGCTTTACTTCAGCGGGGAAGGAGGGTTTCATAAAGGGATTATTCCGCTTGGCCACCTTTGACCTGTCTGGCTGTCTTCCATAATGGCTCCAGCAGCCTGTCCATCATTCAAAGAGGAGCTGAAAGGAGAGGGGGATAAGAGGGGAGATGGTTTCAACCTGTGGGAGGGGATTAAACCCGGTGTCGCCGTGCATGGGAGGAAGCGGGGGCGGCTTTCAGCCATCGGAGGTGAGGCGCTTCCAACGAGTGGCTCGGCAGGGCAGGCAAATGCAAAGCAGTCCACGGCGCGAGCAGAGTGTTCAACGTTTCCCCTCTGCTGAAAGTGATGATCTGTCAAAAGCCCTGAAGGGAAAACTCAGGTGCTGATTGTCAAACACCCAGAGTTCCACCCACGGCGGATCGCCGGGACGCCGCGCGCTGGATTCGGACTGAGACGTTACTGAGCAGAGCCGGGGGATGACTCAGCCGTACTTGAAAGCAGCATTATAGAGGGCACATCTGTGAGAGTGACTCACCAAATCTGGATAATAACAACTGCATTTCAATCCGGGACCTGAGCACGGCTCCAGCAGAAACGTGCTTTCTCATCCCCTCAAGCGAAAACGGGAAATGAAATGCATCCAAAAAGTTCAACGGTATGTATCGCCGTGGAGTCGGCGCGTGTTTACATCAGAGGCCCGTTGTGAGCGGTGCCGCGGACGCCTGTTTGTTGTCCCGGACACCTTGTGCTCTTAAGGGCCCGGAACCGAACGTGACGGACAATTGATGTGGCGGATGACGGCGAGCGAGTCACGCCAGCGAAAACAAAATCTCCTGCGAGTCTCAAAGGGAAGCGGTGGGAGGGGAGGCATCCAATCCCCCCCTACCCCCCCCCCCCCCCCCCTCCTCCCCCCCTTCCTTTCTGCAATCGTCTGCCAGGTGGGAAGCGGGATTGAGAGGGCAAGAAGAAGGAGATTGAGGTGCGCGGCGAAAGCGAATGCACGCGGGAGCGCGGGGCGCGACGCCGAGAGGAGGCGAGTCAGCGCGAGCGCGGCGACTTTCTCCTCTCCACTCGCTCCGTTCGCCCTTCTGGCGATGCACTGCTTATTTACTGCGGCCTCTCCCAGCGGAGTGGGAGGGAAATGGGCTTTTAACCGGGTTTCCATACATCACCCGCTGACACTGATGTGTGTAGTTTTGGAACGGCTACACCTGATGTTTCTTTTTTCAAATCAATTATTTACAGGGCATCCAAAGAGTCTTACTATTCATCACGGCTAATTGCGCCGCGTCACCCCCCCCTCTCTCCCCCGTCTGGGTCACGTCAGCACTGCGCTGCTCTCCCTCGCCTTTGTTTTTTAATGGCAAAGGGAACACGTGACCTGGACGCCGGGCGAATGTGAGCGGAGAAATTTACATCTGAACAGTGTGAAATGCATTAGCTGTGAGGAAGTCTGCTAATTAGCAGCATTAGTAGATGTTAATGGTGTCTTTACATTATTTACGCCTTCGACGGTGGATTTTTTAACAGTTATTATTCACTTAGAACAGCGTGTTGCTGTGGAGGTGGGCACGTCGGGTTCCGGCCCCAGGGTCACGGCAGAGTCTGCATTTCCTCTCCGGGTCTTCGTGGGCTGACTCCAGCTCGCCTCCCACTCCCACTGAGCCAGCGCTGAGCGTGGTGACAAATCAATGTGGTCAGTTTGATCACTTAGGACTAGTTAAGGCTACGCCGTGGCTCCAGGTCAGAGGAGTGTGGCCATTGTTCAGCTGCAAGAAACGTGCGCTGATTTGATTACAGGCACGTTTTTGCTCACTTGGATTCATTGATCTGAATTGATTGTAATGCATTTTATTTTAATACCCATTTTATTCATGCTCATTGTTGAGTGTTGTGAAGCACAGAAAACAGCAGTAATGCTAATGGAGACGTTCTTTGAATCCAGATGGATGCTGGGTGCACCTGCAACCCATGAGGTGGATGAATTTGTCCCAACACTGATTGCTTTTACATAAAGCTAATTGCATTAGGTGATCCAATAAATACATTAACCTTTACAAATCAAAACATGTCATTTCCTTGTAGCTTCCGCTGTTTACCTAAAAGGTTCGGAGTGAACAGAAGCATAATTATAGTCTTTTATTTTTACAAGGGAGACCATGGTTCATTCTGCAGGTGGATGTGTTTCCCCTCGATCCTGAGTGGGACGAATAGAAGGAAATTGTGCTTACCTTCCAATTATTTTGATCATTTCATCTCATGCATGTGTTGAATTAATGAATGTACAGCATGTCCTCTGCCCGGCCGAAACGAAGTTCATGTCAATATCGCTGATGCCGATCGAGAGACAGCGGTGGGGCAAATATGTAAAAGGCTGTAGGAAGAGGAAATTGGCAGTAAGAGCAAGGTGAATGATGGCAGGCTGATCACGGGGAACAAGCCGGAGACAGCGGCAAGAGATGGGAGGGGGAGGGGGGTGGAGAGAGAAGTCTGATTGACAATTTGCATCCTCTTCAGAGGGTATCAGGGGACATGATTGAATCCAGTCAGGCTGAACCCATTAGGGGAGCGCTGCTGTCGGAGGCCGAGCAGAAAGCCATTCACCGGCACCGGGTCCCTGCTCCTCACCGGGCTCCATTTATATTCATGCCGGGGCTGACTCATTGAGGAAGAGGAGCGAGACAGAGAGAAAGCGGGACCGGCCCGGTCTGGGCCAGCCATCCGTTTGCTATTTGCGCGCCGTAAAAGTTCTTCCCCCGCTGCCGGGGCCCGCTCACTTAACCGGGCCGCGGCTGATTCCATTTGCATGTGATTTTCATGGGGTCGATATGTCCATAAATTGGATGCAAACTGTAGACATGTAAAAGCTCACGCTATTTAAAAGCAGTGGGGGGGGAAAGGGCTGTGGCGGACATGCAAACGCTTTTTGCATTTGGAGCAGTTTAACGCGCCTCCCCTCATTGGCCTCCTTCACCAATGCTGCCGTAACTGGGGAACGGGCAAGCGGTGAACTGGGGAAGGGGCTTAGCTGGAGGTTTCTCCTTGCGTTTCTCGCTAGATCCTCGGGCGCGATGGGAGTCGGGACGACATAACGCACTCGAGGGCGCGATAAGAGGCGGCGGCTGAGGGGCTTCTGGGAACTTTTCCCGACCGCCGTCCCGCCCCCCCGTGTCCCGCGCCTCGGCCGGACGGTCGAGGAGCAGCCCCAGAGTTTGACTAGATGACAAAGAAGGTGGAGTGTTGTGAAGAGTCCTCCACGCGCTGCCATTTATCTCCCCAACACAGCACAGACGCCCAGAGCTACCATTCTGCAGCAGGCTTAGTTTGCAGCAGCCAGCTGTCAAAGCGGAGACGCTGGAGCCACGCTGACAGCCTCCTCTGTCTTCTCCAGACTGGAAACCACGAGTTGGTAGAGAAGAATCAGGCCTTTGTTTGTGAGCGCTTGGACCGGACCCTTTGTTATGTTCCGCATTTAAGAAGTAAGTAGCAGAAAAAAGGGACACTGTGGGATTTGAACACAGTTATATTCACATTTTGGGTCTGCATCTTTGAAGTTGGACTCAGTCGGACACCAAATTGCCTATTAGGCTGTGTTCACAGAAGCTGCCACGGCGCCGCTAATCCAGTTTTTATACATTTGCTCCTCGCTTTGATGAAATTATCAAAACACAAATTTGATAAGCCCATTCAGAGCATTTTAAGAATCCAGGACCAGATGAAAAATAAAGTCTTCTCTATGCAGGTCGTTTGAAGGAGAGGTAATTAGATGAATACATCTGTTCCCTAATGCGATCGTGTGCTTTTACATCTCTTCGTCTTCCTCTCTCCCTCTCTTTGTCTGCAACTTGGTTTAAAATAGTCACAGAGGGATCAGGTTCGAGTTATGAATGTCTCAATTAGCAGAAGGTGGAGGAAGAGGGTCTTCAAAGTGGTGCTCAAGTGACTTGTGCAAAAACATTGCGGGGCCATAGTTTTTATTTAGGCAGGCTTAATGCAGGCTATTGACTTCTCTGTGAGCACCAGGATTAGGTCAAATGTACTTCACTCACTAATGCAGGCCTAATGGTTCTAATATAGATTGGCCATAAAGTGGATGATCATAAATATTACTGGATTCTAAAACATTTATGAGTGAAATCCAATGCTCCGATTCTGAAATTGTGAGTAACCAAGCACTGCTGCTGGGTCCAGACGTATGATTCATGTTAGCTGCGCGGGACGGTGACGGCAGCAGTGCTGTTGTTTAGCCGTGACGCGACGCGATGACAGAGCGGAAGGCGCCGCGTCCACAGACGCCGCCAGCAGAGATGTTTCCCGCCGCGTTGCCGTGGCTACGTCTATTTTTGGGACGCAGCAGCTGACGAGCGCCTCCTTCACCTGTCACACGCTCATCCGTCACCTTTGACCCCTGGCGGAATTGAGAGCGAGAGGCGTCCGCGGCTCTCGGGAGCTCGCACGCCGCTGTCAGCGCTGCGTGATTTGTTTTCCCTTCGGTGAAAAGTACAACATGTGGAGGAATCGCTGGCGCTGAACAGCAGATCTCTCCTCGGTTCAAAGCTAATAAAGCTAATAAGAAGACGCACAGTGACTGTCCAGGGCACATGTCATGTCGATGCGTTGAATGCGTTTGATTGACAGGTGGGAATGCGAAGGTTTCTCCCGTGATGGAACTCAAACGCCCTGCGCTCCAGGCTTGTTCCACTCATCATATCCAGAACCAGCACCATCGCACCATTTTACATGGTCCATGGTGAAATTCTCCTCGGAGCCCCCGCTCCTCCCGCTCATTATTCCCAGAACCGATACCTCCGTCTCTTCCCCGTCCGCCCGCTTCGGGTTCACGCGCTCGCGACGACCGCCGGCGCACGTGCTGCACGCGAAAACTGTTTGTTTAAACAAGCGCTGCTCTTTCCGTTCCCCCGCCGCGCGTGAGGTCAGGAAAACACTGGCGGCAGATAGTGTGTGTCTAATGGATCGCTGCTCAGGAGTCAATTAACTGGGGTCTGTGCAAATGAACAGAACAAGGGTGTAATCAGCTCCCATCTCCCGCTTCGTCCTGCCTCCTGACTCATCTATTAAAGCGTGCTGCTAAATCGACTGCCCTGGACTTTAATGGGATGAATCGTAAGTGGTGGAAGTTGAAGGCTGTTGAGAAACGGAGGCCGGCGCGTTGAGGAAGAGCCGTGTGCCGTACGGACGTCCTGACTGTTCCAGCCGAACCACATTAGTTCGTAGTGACGCTCCGCTCAGATAACGCCCCCCCACTGCAGCCATTATGAGACGGAGCAGCGCATTACAAGCCTTTTCAATTAATTACCTTTCCGTGGCCGCGAACGCATCTCCAGCCGCCGACGCTAATCCAGGAAATCCGCGCCCACAATCCTCTCAAGGCCGTCCCGCCGCCTCGGCGTTCCCTCCCCACGCCGCTTGTCACCCACGCAAATCCACTGGTGACATCTGGGGTCAGAGATGATTTCCCAAGAGTGATCCGCCGCCTCCGCGTGCGAGCGACGAATCGGGGCGTTCGCCACAACCCGATAAAGCGCCGTCGCTGCTCGCTGCCATTTTGCCAAGCAACTCACACCTCCGGCTCCCTATACATATATGCATTAGCTAACTCAACCGCCCTGCGGAAGAGCCGTGCCCCGGGCGAGGCTGGATGGTGTCAGCCGCTCTTAGGATAACAAGGTCTAAATAATTATCTTCATATACGTAATGCGTGGTGTCATCAAAGGCAACTTTCAAAACCGATCCCCTCGCTTTCACCGGAATGAGTCATCACCGCGATGCACGTCTTGTCTCAAATTAATCTACGCGCACGAAGCTTTATTTTATGTCCCGCTGAGAGAAGCCGACTGCTGCGGCCTCGGCTTTTTTTCATTTAATTATTCTGAAGAAAGGAGACAGGTACGAGGAGGAATGATCAAAGGACTCTCCTCGCTCCGAACTCCGTCGCCTCGTCGTGCTTCCGCCCGAGTGCAAAACAAAAGGGTTCGGGAAAAAAAAAGTTTTGAGTTGAGTGCGATCATGGGCCGAAAACCAGCTGTGACATTAGAAGTGAGTAAAACTTTCTAATAAATATGTCTGCCGTGTTCCTCCCATATTTCATTTCAGTTGTGTTCTGTTCACTGAGCAGTGCAATAAAAGTTTGAATCGTTTTTAAAAGGCCTGTAAATCGAATCTGTGGATTGGACACAATGGGGAAAAGGGGAAGAAAGGGCACAGTCATCAGCAGGCCGCCAGATATTAGAAGCTCCTCTTATAGGAAGCCTCCGGGCTTCTGTCAATGTCAGCAGCACAATGAAGCAGGATCCGGACCCAGGAACCGGCCCAGCTTCTCATTCTCCTGCTACTGTCCCCACAAGAAAAGGTGCTGCTCTGTTGTCGCATGGCTTTGTGAGCAGAAAGCATAGCGTAGAAACACACCGAACGTCTGTTGTACGTCGCTATGCTTATTTTGAAAAGGTTCTTTATGACATTTAATCACCCGCGTTGGTTTGCTTTTTATTTAATCTGCTGCTGTTTGACCTTTTTGTCACTTTGTGATTTAGGTGAGTGCAGAGATTTTATTAACAGCCGTCATTTTGGAAAGACAGTAATTAGACTTGTTAGATAGCATTTAAATTATTAGAGTAGCTCAAACTCCAGAAATAGCTGCACTTTAGCCTGAAGAGTCTCTATATGTTCTGGAGGTAGACACATCTACAGCTTTTACAGTACATAACATACAAAGACCACATTAGCAGCTAACAGCTAGCTAAGAAAGAAGCTAAGAGACTAATAGATTCCAAGCTTTAGTTCCAAAAGCCATGTTCTCTAAGAATTAGCATTTAGGACCGACAGCCATTTTCATTTGCGTTTGCCTTTTACTGAACTCTACACGTAAGTAGAGCCTGATAAAAACTCTTTTACTGCTACGATACTTGCTTTGAAAAACCAGCCGCTCAGTACTTGAGCTCTAATTTGAAAAGCTGCTTCTGCACTGGATTGGCTGTGCATCTGCGTCGCTGCCTCAGACGTGAGGCCTTTTTTTAGCTGGCCTAACGCCGCCGCCGCCTCCGTTAGCTCCAACGCCTGACAGGAGGCGACGGAGTTTAGAGTCCGCCCGCCGCCGTAAAGGCTTGTTCAACAACGCGCCGCTGCATAAACATCGGCGCCCGCCGCGCACGTGGACCCCACAGGATCCATCTATCTGTCACTGCGGTCCCAGATGTGCCGTGCGTCTCCGAGCCGATAAAGAAGTCGCGGCGCGGCGCTGACAGCTCTGCGCTGCGGAGGACTGTGATCAGAAAGAGCTACAGCCGTTCTAATAGCCACCACTCATTGCATTATATTTCACACAGTAAATATGGCATCAAGCTGTCAGGGCCGAGTGAAATTTAGGACGCTGAGGCGGCAGCACAGTTTTCAGCCTAACCGCAGCTTTTTCATATAGAAACAGGGCTGATGTGTGATTCCCAAAGTTTGAGGCATCCTCTGTTGACCTCCTTCGTGTGGTCTGTGAACACGAAAGAGCGATAGGCATGAAAAAGGTTTGTATCCACGGACTGATGCATCATGAGCGTTCAAGGAGCCTTCTTTCATTCTCTACTTGATGTAAATTAAGACATTCTCCACTTGATAATGACCTGATGACGTGGCCTCGACGTCATTTTGAGAAGAAGCATGAGCTGTTTGGTTCAGTGTAGCTTTGCAACTCACGGGTTCGAAAAGAATATTTTAGCCTTCACTTCTTTTGCAGCACAAGAACATTTATCCATCTTTCCTCCATTCTTTCTCTTTTTCCCTTTCGGTTTTTTTGAAGCCGATATCAAGGGCATAAGCAGATAACCAGAAAGTCCCCCTGCAAGCGTCATTCCTGTGAGGTTGCACACAAACTGTTCCATTGTCTTCAAGAGCCTGAGCTCAGAAAGGATCCGGCTGCTCCTCTGACAGCTCGGCTGAGACAGCTCTCTGGTTTGAGGATGCTGCTGTTAGGGTTCATTTATTGGTCGGCACTTTACACAGAGACCAGGCTCCTCTGAGAAACCTTAAGCGGGTCTACGTGGGATCGCTTTTTATACCCCCATATATCAGACTTTTCCTTTTCCAATCAATAGGATTTTAGGCATTTTACAACTGTACTTGTGGAAGATTGTCCGGTGGAAATATTAAAACCCTACCAGCAAGGATCTAATGATTTCTAAATTGAGCCGAAATCAGCCGACGTTATTCTTTAATGAAAGCCGCGAGGAAAGCGCTTTTCTAATGAGGCAGTTGAGCTGGAAAAGGCGATGATGGAGGGTTCAGGCAGGTGCGCTGCACTTTGTGAGAGTCTGGTGCCAAACGGCTTTGAATCAAATCTTGTATGAATTTACACAAGACTGTAAATATGGGACAGGTTGGTTTTTAATAGTAAACCTCCAGTTAATTAAGCAACTGCTGTGTGCGCGCTCTAATCATAGACTGTATGATTGTAATAAAAGATGCTGGAGTAAAAAACAAGACTGTTTAACCTTGTTGTCACATTAATCAATGATTTGTTCTTTTTTTTTTTAATCTACGATTTGCAGCCAAACCGTTTTCATTACTCGCAGAGAGGTTGACAAGCCGAGGAAACGGCCGTCTACGGGTCCCGTGGGCGCCCGGTGTTCTGCCGCCGCACATCCCGCACATTTAATGGCATTTGTGCACTTCTGGTTTCCATATCAGTGGAGCTGAAATGTCAGAGGAGTAATATGGACATCCCCTCGCAACACCGCAGACTCAGTTGAAGATCCCGGACGCATCTCGGAGACACAGAGCGGAGAAAAAACAATGGTCTGACGGAGGGTGTTTAGCTCCTGTGATGGTGGCGTGTTCATCTATCACGCGAACGGCGCACATCTAGCTGTGTGCAGGAATAACAAGCCAGCGTCGCGTCCCTCATGGTGTTCCAGGTTGTTGCTCGTATGTAAATGCGGCCTGTTGTGTATTGTTTGTCACAGGCTGTATACGAGAAGCCGTGTGAGTACGGAGGCAAGAAGCTGGAAAGAGTTATCACTGCAGCTTAAACACATGCAGCGGCCGCAGTGTTAAAAAGAAAGTTATGAAGAGAGATGTAAAGAGGATTTGTAATTTATACACAAAATAAATAGATAATGTCTTCAAAACACACATCCCTAACAATGATAATATTGTTATTCCAGTGATGAAGCAGAGGTTAGTTGTGCTTATCTTCTAAAGCGCTTTGCTGTATATATCTCGGGAATAAGAGCGCTATGGGGTAATAAAGGGCAGTAACCTTTCATCACCGGTGACCCAGGCAGATAACCCACAATGGAAAAGGCTCCATCTCATCTGCGTCTTATCAGGGCGGTGCTTCTATTGTGTGGGGCAGAGCTATGTGTGCATTAAGCTGATGAGCTTGAGAAGATTTGGCTTGAGAGGAGGATTGTGATGATTATTAGTTTATCGTGAATGCGTTTCTGGGTGGATGACAACCTGCTGGACACCGACTACACTGCACGAGCAGCAAACCTCCAGAGGTTTGTTTATCCGCTATTGAATGTGGAGCTCCACTGATACACTTCCACTCAGATCTGCTGGTTTACTGCAGCACCTTTTTCGCATATGGTGGGAGACCAGGAATAGTTCTGACCTACTTGGAGCTTCTGTACTTCGCTATCACACTTCGTTCTCCCTCCAGATTCTGGGTTCCCGTGCAACTGGGTAGCAGAGCCCAATAGCTCCACTAACTTGACTGCGCAAGTTTTTATGTAGTTTTCTTCAAGGACTAGGCTTTCACAAGCTGTGTTTCAGATTTCCTTGTGGTGAAAGACATTTTAAACGGTTTCATGGCAAGGCTTGCATAGACTTTACGTTCTAAGATGCTGGAGTTCATCAAAAATTATCTCCTTAATAGTTGTGTTTAATGTCAAATTGATATACTTGTCCTGATAAAAAACAACACCTACATATCAAAATGTTGTTGTTTTTTTCGATCGATGGTCCTGCAACGCAGAGCTATGTTCCTTATCCTATCCACAATATGACTGTCTGATACACACTTAGTACAGTTTTTCATTACTTTCTGATGTGGATCGAACAATCCCCATGCAGTTCTCACTATTGATTGACAAGCCGGGGTTTCTAAGAGCTTTGACAAACAGATATAAGTGGAAATAATCCATGCTGCCCACATTGAGGGTAGTGTCCATTTATATACATGAAGGTCAGTCAATCGATGCTTGGTATTAAAACAAGAAACACAAGGTGATGCTTTGCCAGATCAATGTGAGAGCAATCCATCGCTCACCCAACGTTCTGACCTTTTCAGTTAAATTCTAAATCTCCTCAGATCGCTCGGTGCCTTTTTTTGTCTGTGTTTTGAGCTTTGAACCAGTTCTATAAGCATCAATTTCAAGATTAAAACTGAATGCATAAAATATTTGCAACGGGGATATTTAACCTACTTAAACATTCACACTGAAACGCATGGATAACAAACGCGATGAACTTAAGGTTAAGACAATGGAGATTAAATATTCATACATCTTTCATGTAGCTGTTTGAAGGCTGTTTTATGAATATGCTATAAAGTAAAGTTCATGATCTATGTTGCTGAAGTGGGTTATCAATTCATGTGCCTTGTGAAGTTGCCAGTATAAAGGCTTCTGTGCATGACAGTTCAGCACCATGGACAGCTCTACATAAACCATATGGAATTCAGTACCATGGACAGCTCTAGATAAACTGAGTTGAGGTCTGCACCATGGACAGCTCTATATAAACCTTACGGAGTCCAGCACCATGGACAGCGCTACATAAACCATGTGGCATTCAGCACCATGGACAACTCTACATAAACTGTGTGGTTATCAGCACCATGGACAGCTCTATATGAACTTTGTTGTGCTCAACATCACAGTAGCTACTGCTCATACTGTCAGAAAAGAAGAAGAAATAACACTTCTCTGTGCATCTCTAATCACCACGTTTCTATAAGCCTGAACACTTGTGTGCGTTTGCTGCATCTGTTTGATTATGACCACTTCTCTGTGTATAAAATACTGTACAGTACCTTACACTTTGGTTGTTTCAACATGAATCGACCAGCAGTTTCCTTGTGAAATATTTGTCAGCATTCTAAGATATAACTCTCAACAACATTTTGCTATGATGTGTAAATCGGTCCAGGAACATGTGTCCATTTACAGCACTACAGCCTTGCCTGATTGTGATTCACTGTCTTCAGAGACACTGTTTATCACAAAAACAAGTCCACTACAAGTGTCTTTTCTTCTGGGTAGCACAGACTTTCAGTAAAACCCCTAATGTACTTTTTGTGAACAATATGCAGCTCTTCCGTGCTGTAGCAATGACTCTCATGTATACACTTTGTAGCAGATAGAGACCTTGGCTTTAAATTACATACTATTTTAGATAGATATTCAAATATCTAGGCACGGTTTTCAATCAAATGCTAATTAGGCTGTTGTAAGGACCATACAGCCTGCATCTGAGAGCAGTGTTGTGTTGTGGATAGCTCATGTAAATTGCCAGTAAGTAACCTGTAAAGGTGAAAAGATGTCTTGAGGTTGATGTAAACCCCAGGTGTAATGCCTGCTGGAGCGATAAGGCCTTGTTTGTTTTTTCCCTCTCCTCAACTAAGCTAAAAATTGACTGGCACTATCTAAGCCCCTGGCGATTATCTGACGTGCCAGAGGGCTCATGCCGCAAAGACTAATTAGTTTCATTAACTTGCACTCAAGATAAAAAACAATCGCTTTCATGTAATTGAAATGCTGATTTTCCTATCCCTCAGCTCTGCCCTCGCCGCTGCATTGTTTCATTCCCCTCTCAGCACTATATCTGCCCTGACCCACCTCCTCCACTTCTGTACTTTAGGTGAGCTCACATATCACCTGCCGCTTTGCTTTGCTGCTAATTAATTCAGTTATACACTAACACATCTTTCATTTTGCGAGCTCCTGTGAAAACCGCTCTTGTGTGAGTATTTATTTTGGGGCTGTCGCATTCCATTCAGTGATCTTCGCAGCTTCTAGAAGTGTTTATTAGTTTATGCTAATCAATATCAGGGACAAATTCATGAAAAATGCAAACATCGTGTACCACACTCTATCATATTCAAACTCCAACATACTCTTATTATATTATATTTCTATTGTTTAAATAATATTTCTAGTTCTAGTTCTCAAGGTCTTAATTATGAATAATAATAATAACTATAAGAAAGAGCTGCCACTTCTACAGCAGCATTAAGTGGAACAGAAAGAACCTGATGACTGTTGTTAACAGTTGACATCTTCCTAATGAAAGGTCACTTTTCATTCACTGGGGAGTACAGAGTATTGATTCAAGCCCTAATCCAGTAAGTGCAGCATCATCGTGGACTTTAAACCAACATGAAACACTCACATGAGAGAAAGTTCTTATCAGCAGCGCTATTAGGATCAGTGGAGTTGTGTTTAAAGCTGCTGTAACCAATACACTCTTCTCTCGTCACACTGGAATTTCCATTATTTCACCTTTGCTCTTTTAAGATTTTCTGTTTTTCAGTGTTGCTTTATTTTTTCAGTGGCTATTTTCTCTTCCACTGCTTCTACTGTGTTTACTCAGCAAGTACTGTAGAGGTTTTGGAATTTGCACTTGAACAAGTTTGATAAACACTATATACAGTAAGCTTGAAAGAATTATATCATGACAAAATAATTTATAATAATAATAATTTTACCCCCACGTTTCTCTTTGAATGTACTGAATGTATTGATGCTATGACCTGTTCATCACCAGCAGGTCGCTCGACCTATGGCTTCCAGATGAAGCTTCCAGATGAGGCTGTCCTACTCAGCTGTCTGCTCAGTTGGTTGATTCACAACAAACTAGCAGCTCCTTCAGTAAACAGAAAAAGAGCAAGTCTCTCTATATCTCTATATTCACTAGAAGAAAACTAGAAGCACAACGCAGCTCATGAGAGAGTTCAGACAAGTGAATGAAGAATGAATTTCTATAGCATTTTGCATGGGCCTGCATGCAGCAGCTCTACTGGACGTGCACAATAATAGATAATCACCAATTATATAAAACAGAGATATCCATGACCCCACATAATGATTGTGTTTCATTTGTGGAGCATCCTGATGTGTCGCTCCTCGTCCTCCCAGAGGTGCTGCCGTGGCAGAATGAGCCGCTCTCCTGCACCTCCAGCCCACTCCCGCCTCTTCTCCTCACTTCACCTGCTCCCTTTGTCCACTTCCTCCATTCAAACTCTCAACTGTATTGTTCACTATGGAAACAAGGTTTTCCAGCGTACTGGATCCGCCGCCCTCTACGCCATTCATTTTGCATATAATTTACCCTTTTCTTCTGGGCTGCGCTGCCGTGGGGCTTCTGGTTCCGTGTAACACAGCGGATGAAAGATGACATGCGTGATTTTTGGTTTGGCATTGTTTGGAAAGTGACACACACCAGGGTTTGACAGGAAAACACAGCGGGGACCGGCTCAGGCCTGTTTGGCCTATGAAGAGGTATTGGCGTTTTGACCAGAGGGGTCCGTGCCCATCATTAATGACCTTTTCAAACACACAAGCTGAATATATTGTATTGAGGCGGCGCCGTCGAGCCTTTCGCCGGCACAGGGCGGCTTTGTTCTCTTAAGTGTTGGGGCTGAATAAATCAACGATTTAAAGATTTTGATACGTTGCCTTTTAATAGCGGAGCATGTGAGGGGAGCAGGGATGGATGGGGAGGTACACTGGCTGCTGCGCTGCTTATAATAAATAACACAGCCATAAATACGTATAGATGTAATTAAATTAATAGATGAATAGAGGCATTAAGTGGTTATTTATTAGGAGTTAGGTCTAACTTCCCAGCGTTTATGTTCCTCAATAAATGGCTTAATAGTGTGTTGTAAACATTTATGGGCTCTATGAGGCTGGATAAAGAACGAGTGGAGCGGTTGTCAACCTCCATTCCTATTCAACTTAAGCTAAATTGTTCAATAATTAACTTATGGCTCAGTTTGTTGTGTTTTCTCACTTTAAGCACTGATGAAAGTTTGAGATTATGCAAAAATTTTAAAAATCATAGGGGTGTGCGGCCCTGTGATTCAAACACGGGTTTTGGGGCTGAACATACTGAAAGTGATTATGTGCCATGAACGATTACGGCCTAATGCGAGCAGGAAGTGACAGTAATAAAGCGCCGCAGGACGAACACGCAGTGTGACTGACAGGGGCAACGAGAGCGCCTCCTCCCTCTGAATTTCCATTTCAATCAGCCGCGGGCTCCCGGGGGGTGGGAGGAGTCAGGCCCCCTCGTCTCCAGCTGCTGCGACGCTCCCCCGTCACACCTGGCCGGGACCCACGCGCCGTTTGTATGCGGCGCCGCCTCCCTCTCCCCCCGTCCGCCGCCGCCCCAATCGCACCATCTCCCGCCTCCGCAAACACCTCGCTATCTTTAAGCCCAACGCAATAATGGCCAACTTTGCACCAAGTTGCAAGACTCACTTTAAACTTTGCCTCCACTTTCCCATCACTATACTAAGTGGAAAATAATTGAATGCCTGGCGCTATAAGGCCTCCTCGGTAGATCCTTGTCGGCCCCGGAGGCTTGTTTCCTCTCGGCTCAGTCATGGGTCATTTGAGTCGGTCATTACGCATTAGGATCTTGGAAATGTGGATCCTATTTGAGGGAGTAATCTGGCCGTATAATCTGGGTTAAAGGGTGGCTGCTCTCTAAACAATGAGGCTGTCTCTTCTATTGTACAGTGCATGTGGCATGTGTTGTATGCCTGGCTGTGCCGAGGAGCGGAGGCAGCACTTTCTGTCTGTAAGTGGGATGCACTGATACTCACTGACATAAATAGGTCCCTGCATATTTGGTAACACATTGCCTGGATATATTTGGATTTGTTGCAATAAAAAAACTCTCTCTCTCTTTCTCTCCTTATCGCCGTGTTTTATATAAGACTGTCACAACTTAAATGTTTTATCTCTTTGTGCAAATGAATTGAGGTGTGACAACTGCTTAATATCCCCATTGTTTGCGCAGGCACAGTCGTGCATAATGTCCTCCTTAATACAGATGTGCTTAAGACGACTGCGGAGGACGTTAGAAGTAAAATAGAAATTAGGGTGGATTAAGTGATTCTCTGGGCCGCCTCTTCTTCTTCTGTGTCTCCTTCCCTCCCCGTCCATGCTGTCAATACCGTAAGTAAGACGAAAGGCTCGTCTGTGAGAAATACAATAAAGACATTTGTGCCTCTGGGTCCAGTGGTCCTGGATCGATGGCTGCCAGGCATGTTTTCCTGTAAATAACATGCATGGATGCGATTAGAGGATGCATCTGGAGTTGTTTACTGAAGCTTTTCTTTTTAATGTCATAAGCGGAACTTTACTGTACCTCACCAGGTTTTTACTGTACTCGTTACAGTGGAGGCTGGAGATGGAGAGCAGCTGCCAAGTGTCATGATTCTGTACATTGACACGCACATACAGTAACGTTGGGTTATATTTGTTTGTTACAGGAGCCCGTGCAATAATATCCACAGCTCAGCCCGATGAAGAACTTATTGATCGTTCTACAACAGACTGCACATAAGCTCGTGCACACAGTGAGGGCCGGTAGTTGTGTCCTTTGGGTTAAGGTCTCGGGGGTTTTAAACTTTTGCCAACTTGTCATATCTGAGTGAGTGAGTGAGTGAGTGAGTGAGTGAGTGAGTGAGTGAGTGAGTGAGTGAGTGAGTGAGTGAGTGAGTGAGTGAGTGATTTAGAACTTCTAATTTGTTTGCTTTTATTAGTGACACTTGTGTGGTTGTATTAATTAACGTGACATAATTCATTCATTAATGCACAAATCTGGCATGAATGAACGGTCTGCATGCAAGCAAAGTCTGCACCGTATTCATCCACGTGGAAAGATCTTGTGTGTTTGATGAGTGTGAGCAGCAGCTTTCATCACACGCTCCGGCAGAAAAGCTGAAGTGCTTTTCACCTCTGACCGAGCAAGTGAACATCTCGCTGCAGCAGAATCAAAATGAAAGCCATATTTTTTTGTTTGTGTTGGGTTGATCTGTTACACTGGTATGTTTGTACATGCAGTACTGGTCACTATTCCGTCTGTCCGCGTGCTGTTGCCCTACACTCACCTCACTGTGGCTGGTGGAGCTCGGCAGCAGAGCTTCTACCACTTTAACAGACTCGTATCTAAAATGAAACTGTCCGGACACTGAGCACAGAGCTCACACTCACACGCGGCTGAAAGGTGAGTGAAATGCTGCAGGTGTTTCCTCTGATGAGTCGCACGTCTGCGTCCGTGGACTCGAAACAGCAGCTGAAAGCACCTGTAGTCTGCGCCGCTGTGTGTTTGTGCGCCACTGCTCCCGCCCGAATGCAACTTGAGCTTCAGTCTGTTCTCACCAGCGTTTGAGCCGGTAGCATTTGGTAGATACGAAGGAATGAGATGCGCTGTTGCTGTGAAGATCTGGTATGGAAGCTAAATATTTGCCTGTTGTTGTCGAGCTGAGCCCATTGTGTGTGTGCGAACATCCTTCGGCGCATGCAAACAGTATCGCTGGGCACATTCTGCTCCTGTGTGGGTTCCCCATTGTGTCACTGTGTCGTCGCGTACACAAATATGCTTACGGGACACAATTTCTCCCCTTCGAGTGGCGACAGACGAAGCACGCGGCTTTTAAATACAGCAGCCGAGCGTTTGATGTGCAAATGTGTGGCGCAGGCATGCAAATAAAGTGGCATCAGCTCCTCGGCATCAGCCCGCCACTGATTTGACTCGTCACCGGCGCTCTCCTGCCTCATCTCCACTCTCATGTACGTCTCCCTTCCGCCTCGACTAGAAAGCAGCCTGGCAAGTGTAGCCGCAGGCGGAGGGGGAGATCTTTTGTTTAAAGGGTTATTACGCGCCTGCGCTCGCGCCGACGGAGACTCGGAACAGAAAACCGCTGGAAACTGCTTCATCTGGGACAACGTGATTACAGTTGTACCTGACAAAGAAAGCAGTGGAATTATGTTCTTTTCTGCTGTGGAACAACTGGCAACGCTATTTTTAGAAATCACTGTAACATTAAGCAATTAGACAGGAAAGTTCTAAATTCATTAACACACCTGCATCAGTTGCAGTTGCATGATGTTTTATTATTAGCAATATCGTAGTATACACACGTTTGATGCATCTCAGCAACTGACTTCAAAATAAAATGACACTATTCATCGTGTTTATTATATTTGTGAGAGTAACTGGATTATATCATGCTGCTGCAGAAATAACTTCAACTTTAAGCATTATATCGTCTACATCTTATTGGCCATGGTTCAGATTTAATCTTAGGGAGGCTGTTCCTTGGTCGCACAACCAGGGCTGACATTTAAAAATAACATGAGTGGCAGGAAATGGTGGTAGTTCCGTCCAGAGCTGCTTATTATTCGTGGCCATCTTCCTGAAGCCCTGGGACCACAGCGCGCTGGGTGGAACTTTGTGCAACACATTCTGTAATATTTTACATTCTCTCAATGCGTCTCACAGGCACAAATAATGTTTATATTGAAAACAGAATGAATGTTCTGGTAATTCCCTCAGGACTCGGACTGTGTGCGCAGTGGCCTAAGGAACAAGATTAAAAAGATGTATGCATGTCTTGTGCGCTCGTACGCTTTCAGTTGCTTTCTGCTGTAAAAGCCAGCCTTTGGAAATAGCCCCAAAAGAGCAAAGCCCCTGTTGGGCGACATAAAAACCATCTAAAGGTCACAACCAGCCCAACCTCCCTCCAGACTCACAGCTCCACACCGCCACCGCCGCCGCTGTTTACTCCATAGCCCAAAACATTTGTTCATTTCATTTGTGGCTTTTAGATGAACTAAATATCCTCAAGATGTTTAGCCGTCCCCGATGTCTGATCTTAGCGCGGGTTCATTAAAAATACATGACGTGCATTTCAGCTGTGGCTGCTGGATAACAGCGTTTCTCTGTCTCGACCTTGTGGTAGAACTAAAGACACGATTGCAGTCCACAGGGAGTTTACATGCACATGTGCACAGCAGTCACTCAACAGCAGCATGTGTCAAATGTGCCACTCGACAGAATCAGGAGATTAAAAAGAACAGTTTCATTTGTTGTTTCTGATTCTCTTGTGTGTTGGTTTATTAGTATGGAACATGAACCTGAAAAGCTGATTCAGGTCATTTTACCCATTTATAGAGAGAATATTGTCTTTATTGTTGGTAGTGGAAGGCACATATGACTCAGACTGTTTATGACTAAATTCTTCCTCCTCTGGACATAATTGAACCAATAAAGTCTCGTAACATGTATTTAGATTTTTCAGAAGAATGGAAATATTTTTTTCCAGTGAGATGATCAGGAAAACGTGGTTGTTTAACCCAAACCAAGTGCTGCTTTTAGCGTTACTATTTATCTATCACCACTTTAATTGATTACTTGAGACCTGAGACGGATTCAAACTAAAACTCTTTTTCTTTCTTTCTAGTATATATATATATATATATATATATATATATATATATATATATATATATATATATATATATATATATATATATATATATATATTTTTTTTTTTTTTTTTTTTTTTTTTTTTTGTACTCCTAAGTTTTGCTTTTGTCTCACAGAAACATATCAAGCTTCCAGAGGTCCAAGTTGAATTGTTAACGGATTAATACAACAAAGGGGGGGCAGGGAACTTTTCCCGCTTCCTTG
Source organism: Betta splendens (assembly GCF_900634795.4). Taxonomy (NCBI): domain Eukaryota; kingdom Metazoa; phylum Chordata; class Actinopteri; order Anabantiformes; family Osphronemidae; genus Betta; species Betta splendens. The sequence continues at coordinate 652,325 of NC_040885.2, read as the reverse complement.
TGCTGTAGCATCCATAATAGATAAGCTGCCAGCACAGACAATCACAGCTGAGAGCGACAGGCTCGCTGCAGCTCGCTGGTCATTCCAGGTCTCACATCCACTAATCTATATTTCAGCAGTTATCTTGTAAAAGTGAAGCCCCTCTGTTCTTTATGATGACTTATAAAAAAATCCCTTTGTTTTCCTCCTATACTTTTTTAATTTTAGTTTTAAGTGCCTCATCTATCTTTTATGCGGTCAGTCTTCCTGTCTTGGTGCAATGGCTTTAATGTTAGCCTGCACTCTCCCCACCTGGTTCCCATGTATTTTTAATGTCCTTTATGACGACCAGCAATGCATTCCTCCACGTGCTAATATTGGAGGCATTAGTTGGTTGATGTTAATGATGTAGTGATCATATTAAAGACGATAGCCTCCTATGAATAGTTAGAACAGTTAATGGAACAATGTGTAAATTGTTGAGTTCTGTCACATACATCAGATAATTATCGTTTAAAACTTTAATTTTACAGCTATTGCCTCGTAGAATATGACGCCAATTTCCCAGCGTTCGTCGTTCAGATGGATCATTGCAACTAAAGGGTTGATTTGTACTGAGGATATTGAAAAAAGTATCTCTGTCCTAAATCGCGCTTCATTTGTCAACTTCCGGGTTCGTCTTCTTCACGGCTGGAGGTTCGCTGACGTGCGGCAGAGAGCACCGCGCGTCCAGGTGAGGGAATGATTAATTAAAAGCACGTGCTCCACGGAAGCAGCTCTCTGCGACGCAATAAACCACGTTTATGGGCCTCCGCTGGCCACATTCCCTTTCGCTCCTTTTCATCGTGTGACAGAGTGCCCTCTCCCCGCTCCGAGCATAACTCTCCGCCCGCTGACAGCTCCGGGATTACGACTGTGGGGAAGAGGTGGAGGTGAGCGGAAGCGGAAGGTAAAAAAAAAAACGGACTCCTCAAAGTCATCATGGCAGTCGTAGATTACCGAGTGTGACCCCCCTCCCCCCCCTTGTCGCTCTCGGCGCGCGGACGGCGCATGCTGATCAGTAACGGAGGAGAGGAAGCGGCCCGATCCAGCGGCTCCCGGGCCGCGGCCCAGACACCTCTCACTCCTCCGCTCAATAGGTGGAGCCGGGAAGAGGCTGAGTGATACGACCGGAGCCCGGGCCGCGTCTGCGTGGCCGTTGCCGCGTCCAAACGCATCCGGTACGCTGTCGATGAGCCGCGTCTGGGGCGGGTTAGAGTAATAGCAGCTGGCGAGCGGCACGGGATGCTGTCGCAGCCTTCTGTGGGTCAGACGTGGGGTGAAGTTCTTCATGTCTTTTTTTTTTATTTATTTTCTTCGAGTGACCTGATCGACTGGGCAACGAACTCCCTCAACGTGTCTAATCCAGCAGTGGCGCACTCCATTATTTATGACCCCCAGTTTCCGCCGCGAGACACTTATTTTTCCCGTTCGCGGTTTGTAGGAGAAAGCAGCCACTGCATTGGAGCAACGTGATGTCGCTCGCCTCGGGTCTGTTCCACGCGTTTGTACTACGCGTCTAATACACGGATCAAAACGCGATTTTCTCTCGCTCGTGGCTTCGTACCGGAAGGATGTCGTGTCGCTCTTTGCATCACATTGACTGGAAAATATAAGATCTGTGTCACGCATCATGTGTGAAAACTAGAGGAGGAGGGGGGGGGGGGGGTTCTCAGCTGCAGCGTGGATGTGCCCTTGTCTCCCCATCTGTCTCTCCTGGCTCTCCCACTCTGCTCCCTCCGCTTCTGCCTCCGTGCGCCCGTTTCTCCGCCTGTCACCTCTGTCACTCGCTCGACGTCTCTCTCTCTCTCCCTCCCTCCCTCCGCCGGTCCTCGCTGTTCATCCCGGTCTCCTTCCTCCCTCCGCTTCTCTCCTAACGCCGACACTGTGTCCCCTCACAGCCTCGGTCGCTCTCCTCCCGATTCCACGCGGATTAACATACATTACAGATTTCACAGCGGCTCTGGCATAAAAGGCTGTATTTAGCATGTCCCTCCAAGAGCAGGAACCGGTGTGCGCATCTCCCCAAGGTCAGAACAGACCTGAATAGTGCGCCTTAATTCGTTTTGGGGGTGCGCCAGTACTTTGGCACGCCGTCCATCCCGCGTCGTCTGGCGGCCCAGGTGTTGCTTTTAGATTACACTGTGCGCGCACGCGGGCGAAGAGGAGCCCCGTAATCGGGTTAGCGGAATAAAGAGACACAGCTCCTCACCTTCTTCATGAAATTACAGCCATTGTCAACACTCCGAGGCTCAGCTCGCGGCCGCGTCCGAGCTCCGGCTGCGTGCAGCAGGTGGGGGACGGGGGGGAGGACGGGGGGAGGAGGGGGGTGCGCGCCGCAGGAGAGGTGAAACAGCAGCGTCGCGGCATCGTTGAACCCCGTGTCTGGACGCTGACCCGGAGCCGCTCGCGAGCCGGAAGCGCTCGTAACTCACCTCGCCGCCCGCGCGTGCGTGCGCTAGGTGAATCACCGGAGCAAACCGCGGCGGCGTCCGTTTCGCACGTGACCCCGCCACCTGCGAGCTAAAATTAATGAACGGTGCTGAGGGGGGAGGCCGGGCGCGCGCCGTTAACTTTTAGCGCCGCGCTTCTGCGGGTGAAGAGCAAACAATCAATGAGAAATCACGCCCAGGACAATAAAAGACTGCTTTATTATATTAGTATTTCATATTATGGTATTTCACGTTGTATCACTTTTTTGCCTGAGGTGAATTACATTGAAAGATTTCCATTATTGGCTGTCGCTGCTCTGCATTGTAAGGTTTCAAAATAGAAACACCGGTTAATCCCATCTCGCATGAAAATGCCAAATTGTGTGGAGTAGACATCTGCAGCATTAAGCCTCATTAAGCATCAAGGTGTTCACATATTGTAGCTTTTCTTATCGCACCTTGTTATTACATGAGCGGAGACGCTCATAATGACGCGTTTAGCGGGAGATTCTCTGTGTCCTTGTGCGCGTCACGGCCTGAAGTCACAACCGGACTTGGGTTTCAGACGCGAGAGGAGCGACGCAGATCAGCGGGTACGGTGAGAGCACCGGAAGTCCCCGTCAGCACTGTGAGAGGCGCGTCGCGGGGACGACGAGCTCCACTGACGCCGTAAATCAGACACGGGTTCATCGGCAAAGACGATGCTGACGGATTTACGCCGCGATCACGACATCCTGAAGGAAGCGGAGGATCCCGGCTCCTCTCAGCGCCGTTTTTGCTGAACATTTAAATTCTGTTTTCTACATCGCGGGCAGAAGTAGAGGAGGTTTGGGAAATAGGTAGAGCATGAAAGCCTCTCATTCAGCCGCCTCGCATCCACACACACACACACACTGCTTCACCACAAAAAGCCTATTAGTGCTGAAATAACCCCGCGCGCGTAGCTGAGCCTGGTCAGATCCACAGATCCAGCCTCCGCTAATCTTCCAACAACAAGCTCGTGGAAGTGAAGTGTCCACGTGTTTTTTTTTTGTTTTTTTTTTTTTGCATCAGCTGTTGGGAATTTAATCCTAAACGCGTGCAAAGTGCCAATGACTGCACGCGCTGTCGTGAAGTGCCAGATGTGATGTAAGCACAGAACGTGGAGTTGCCGGTGAGTAACTTGCGCCCGTGTGCGCAGCGGGGGGGGGGGGGGGGAGTAGACGGTGAGTCACCGAGGCGCGCGCTCCTGTCGGCGCGGGCCTTCCTTTGGTCTGCGCTCTGGCAGGAATTAGCCTCGCCTCAAGCCCTGTCTTTTGAAAGTCAAAGAGGGCGTCCATGCAGCGGACCGAGACCCGTCTGCAGAATCCCTCCACTGTTGCACCAAGTAGGAGGCGCGTTTATCTCGGGGAGGCAAACGAACAAATGATGGGAAGGTTTGCTGGTGTTTCATGATTCGCGCCATCGCTGTCTTTTGTGTGACTCACACGAGTCCACAGATCGGCGATTACGCAATCGCCGCCTTCTAATTATTCAGCTGTTCATGAGAGTCACCCGTACCTGAGCCTGACGTGAACACGCCGCCGCCTGGGGAGACGCGTGTCACCGCTTGTGTGAGAGCTGTTGCCGTGGCGATGCTGTCTCAGCCCGCTCAGGGCGACTCGGTCCACGCGAGGTCATTTAAAGGTGAGGCCTCTTTGACGCGCAGTCTGCTTTACCACGGGGTGGAGTGCGTTGAGGCTCTATACTCTCACTCTACCGGCCCAGAGTGAGTGCCGCTCCCCGGAGAGAAGCTGTCACGGGCAGGAAATGAGAAGGCGCACTGACCAGCGGTGTGTGTGTGTGTGTGTGTGTGTGTGTGTGTGTGTGTGTGTGTGTGTGTGTGTGTGTGTGTGTGTGTGTGTGTGTCTGAACTGGAGGCGCTGACGGCGGCGCCTCTTAATTAGAGCAGCGTAGCTGAGAGGGGTTTTATCAAATCTTGAAATAGATTCAGTTCAGAGACGAGCGCTCGCTCCCTCGGGACCTGGCAGAGTCACAGAATTACAATTACACACCTGGAGAACTCTGCACCGGCAAATCAGTAAACATGATTTAAAAAACATGAAACACGAGGTGGTCCTCGATGAATCTTAATTACACCTGGACCACTTTGGGTGGAATTTATAGTTTAAGTAAGTTTAAGTAGTTGAGCGGCATCAAGTCCTCCTCTTCATTCCTTACTGATTTTGTGGTGATGAGAAGGATGTTTAGTGTTGTCGGAATAGGAATATACAGGAATATGTGAGCACTCGTTGGGTTCCGGTGCTGAGTTCTAGTCTTTTACCACAGGGCTCACGCTGATCGGCGTCTCCAGGTGAGGCCGCGTTACCACCGCCGGCCAGGCCTCAGTGTGTGTGTGTGTGTGTGTGTGTGTGTGTGTGGGGGGGGGGGGGGGGGGTTAGGGTCACCTGTACGCCAGCGGGGCCACTCGCTTCTGGACAGTTCTGGGTCGGAGCCGCCCACTTGCTGTCAGCAGCCGCCGAGATCTGAGCCTGGAAGGTTGAGGAGCTGTTAGAGCTCGCCGACGGTGGCAGGAGGTGAACCCCCCCCCCCCCCCCCCCCCACCACCACCACCACCACCACACCACCAAATCTGGGTCCACTATTGGAAAGAGTTATCAGGCGAAACCAACCCAAACAGGCCAATGGCTCCTCATCCTGACCTGTTTCCTGTCAGGATGTCTCAGGATCCAACCCTGTCCAACCCTGTGTTGCAGCCAGAATAAAATAAACACTTTTAGGATTTGGGTAAACAAGATCTAATGATCATGTTGCTCCTAGATTATATTTAGATATTTCAGCCTTTTCATATCAACTTCAAACACAGTAGCTTACAGTATCACATTATGGGAGAGAGCAGAGTTCACGTAGACCCTCGTAGTCCAGACAGTCGAAAGTATCAATCAGCATCAATTCAGACATGTCCACTAGATTGTGTGTGTGTGTTCGGACGGTGACCCCGCTCATCACCTGCCTCCGGGCGCTCGCTCTCTGACAGACGGAACCTTTGCTGCGCCTCTGTCCTAGCGGAGCAGAGCGGTGGGCCGCGGGCTGGCGGCCTCCCAGAAAAACAGACGCAAGTTTAATAAAGTATGTGTACGTGGGAGACCTGGCTCGCACGCGGAGAATCACGGCATTAAGTGCCGGATTTAGCATCATCAAAGCCTTGGAGCTGCTCAGATTAGTGGGGGCTTTGTGGTGCTGTGGGGGTGTGTACATGGCAGGGGATCGTTCCAGTCATACTTACCTACATGGGGATTATGCCATTTTGCCATTCCTTCGTTCATGCCGTTCTCTTGAACAACAACAAGAAGAGAAGCGTGAGAGATCTTTGTACAGACGTTTTGCGGCTATCAGTCAACACTACGGTTTGTTGCATTAATTAGTCCTTTATTTTAACCGTCTGCTCTTTTAGAGTCGCAGAGACACCGGAGTGGATGTCAGTGACTCAAACCACAGGCCCGTCTCTTGCAGACAAACAGAAGAAAAGCGCACAACTCTCCACGTGTGGTCAAACTGCATAATGGCATGATGAATAAGCCTTTATGGTGATTGCGCCGTCGCAGTGTGAAAAACCCGCTCTGCTCGCGTGAGGTTGGATTCGTGGGACCCGGTTCAGTGCAGGTCCAGGTACCGGCCTCCTGCAGAGTTGCATCACTCCTGCTGCACCCACGCGCTCCAACTGGACTACACAACGGCTGCTTTCTGGAAGGGGCGATCTCCACATGCAGCAACTGACTGATGTTAAAACTAAAATATACATGCTGTTATTTAAGTGAATAAGACAAGAGGCTGCCGATGCCTTTAAACTGGCAATCTTCTAAATCCTCTGGACTGCATCGTCACAGCTTTCTAACCAACACGATGTTCACAGAATGGCTGGAGATGAAGCGATACGATTTGGTTTGATATTGTTATATGTGACTTGTATCGGACTCATTGCCTCCACAGGATTTAACTGCCAAATCTAACAAAGAAACAAAAAAAAAACGCTCCCCGCGTTATCCCACACAATGGTGGAAAATTTGTAGCGCTGTCACATTATCTGAAATCCACGGCGCGGCCTAACAATAGCGCGGTCTGCGGAAATGTCAGGCCTTCAGTCGAACGAGAGCCGAGTTCGCATGAATGGAGGAAGCCGCGGATTTAAGGCAGGTGAAACGAGAGGTGGAGCGTGAGCTTGACGGAAAGGAGGGCGCGTGCGCAAACACCAAAAATAAAGAAAAAAGTGACAGGACCACAGTGGAATCCAATTTGGAGGCCTAATCAGAGCAAGGCTAAAATAGAGAGAGGAGCCGAGCTGAGGTGGAACGGCGCGTCTGATGAGATTCTGCGAGTGCACATCAGCACCCGTCTCACCCGCGTCACGGAGCGGATCAGGTTTGGATGCTCGGATCTGAAGATCTCTGAACGCTGGCAGATCTGACATGCTTAATTGAATACAAGGAATCCACTGATATGAATCGTGGATTAAATTATACAATGTGTGAAAAGTGGAGCGGGGTGGTTCCAGTACAAAGAGGTACTAAGGTAGTCAGTCTGTCGTAGCCTCATTATTTGTAGTGACTGATAGAACCAAAATGCTTCTGTAAATAGAAAGCAGCTACTGCCCAGAAGAATCGGGTCAGCTCTGTCTAATTCATGGGCCATAACCATATCGTGGCCATCATTCAGTACCAGTGGTGGCTGTTTGGGTCTGGTCAGAGCGGAAACAGAAAAGTCAGAGTCTACAGAGCTAGGAGTTCGTAGGTCTGCAAAAGGTCAGGAACCCGCACCGAGCACGTGGGTGCAACTAACGAGTCCGGCCGATGAGCCCAGGCGCCGGACACGCCGCCCGGTTCTGGTCCCGGCGGCGCGTATTCTGCAGCGCGCAGCCTGACCGATGCGCTGTGGACCTGATTACTGTAAGTGGACCTGAAACGGTACAAGATGTACTTTGAACTATCAAAGCTCCTTTGTGCCTCTACAGTGGATAAAAGGTTCTGCATCCACGTCCAGAGGAAGGAAACCCATTACGGTGCATCCCTATTGTGGTGCAGCAGTGATCACTGAGCTGTTCAAAGTAAAAATCCCTGTTTTTTTTTTTTGTGTGTGTGTGTGTGTGTGTGTGTGTGTGTGTGTGTGTGTGTGTGTGTGTGTGTGTGTGTGTGTGTGTGTGTGTGTGTGTGTGTGTGTGTCGACTACACTGTACTGTACATCCATTCTGCTGCGTGTGGTTATTTGTGCTGCAACATTTGACGGTGACGTTGTTTGTTGGAGAATAGACCTGCTGCCTCTAGAATAAACTAAATCGGCTCAATGAACTCCTGAATGCAGGTGAATCTGTTACCACTTCCTAAACGCTCTCATCGTGTCGCGGGAGCGAAACGCGGGGCTCTTAAAAACGGCAGCTCAGCCACGACGGGCTGATTAAGAGCCCGGCTCGTAACCGCGTCCTAACCTCCCGCAGCCGCGCTTGTTAATGTTCTTGTAAGTGTCTTTCAACTCTCCTGAAGCCAGATCATATTTCATGTTTTTTATTGAAAAGAGTGCACATCTGAGTTCCTAATCGCCCCTGCATTACGCCAGGGGCCCCGCTCGCTTCGCGCCGCTCTGATTTATGCTTCACTAATCTCTGCTCGTGGGCTTGAACACAGAGTGAAAGTAGCTGGTGGCTGACCTGGATATCTGAGAGCATTATAAAGCACTACGGGGAGTCTCGTGCTCTGAGAAATAGTGAGCGCGGGGCAGTGCTGTGAGTATACATCTATTGTTAATACATCCCATGCCCTGAGGGCGACCTCAAGGGCCGCGTTAGGGGCTGCAGTTATCTATTAGCTGCAACTTATTGTCAGTGAGGGAGCAAAGTACAGAACGTTAAATCCAGGCTGCGGTGACTTGACTCCCCCCTCTGCTTTATACCCATGTACCGTAGAGGTCGGGGATCGAGGAACGAGCCGGCAACAGTCAATGAAAGGCGTCTGTAGCAAACGAACCGAGTGAACCGGAGGTTCTTTGAATGCGCTGACGTGTGTCTGGACTGAGCGCGGGCGATGGCCGGATGTTCGGCGACAGCGCGGACGATCCCCGTGTGGGGCCGCGGTTTGTTTTCCTCGGCGTGATTTGCACATCAGGGAGAGCGATCCAGCTGTGATGAAAGGGAACCGATTCATAATTCATGAATTTGTAAATGCGGGCGCGACGGGCTAATGGGCAATGAGCTGTTATGTAATGAAGCGCGGCATAATGAAATTTAGGCATATTGTTTGAGCCACGTGATGAGAAATGGGGGGGGGGGGTCAGTGGCCACTCGCGTCAGCCTCATTTAACGTCACTATATTATATGACAGCCCTCTTTGGCGCGAGGTCAGGTGCTTATGGAAAACATAAGCAGGAGCTCGAGAGGAAACTTCCTGGAAGCGTCACTGTCACCGCCGGCGATAGAAATAATTGACACGAAATCTCCCTTTTGAAGTGACACTTAAGACTCTGTCAGAGCACAGGTCAGGCGTCCGCGCTGAGAAAATAAATCATTAAAACTGGAAGATGAAAGGACAGATTGGGGAGAGAGAGAGGGAGCGGAGGATAAACAGGCGGCGCGGGGGAAGGCGACGGCGCTAGCATGCTAAGGAAGCGCGGTGACTTTGTTCTCGTGCCACACACCGGAAAAGGCCACATCAATGACGTTGGCTGTTTCCAGTGAACAGCATAAAGCGCCAGGCGAGAGGAGGGAGAAAGTGAAAGTAATCCTTTGGGGATTCTGGAAGGGACTCAGTCCTCCCTGTCACTGGTCCATCCTTCCACGGAGACACAAAGAGCATTATGCATGAAGCCCAGAAGGTCTGCGAGCTCGGCGCGCTGTCGCCCGACTCCGCCGCGCAAACACCGCGTTTCTGGGGATCCGCGGAATCAGTGAGGAGCCCGGGGGTGAGCGCCGTTCCATGTCTCGGCCTCGACCACCTCCTCGTTGCTCTCATTGAAGCGCGACAAACCGCCGCCCGCCTCCCCGAGCACAGGTCGACTTAAAAACGGCACCGGGAAGTTGTGAAAGATTCTAATTCACTGCGTCGCTTTTTGTCTTTTGAAGTCTCAAAGTGCTGTCTTGGATTTTTCCCATTTTGTGGATTTTTCTCCTGCGTTAAACAAAAAAAAAAAAAACACACACACAGAAAAGTGCAGAACTTCCTTATTCTGCTGTAAAGTTTAGTGGATGCGCGTTGGATGCGGATGAGGCGGCGGCCCAAACGCGGCGCAGGTGTGTTTGTCAGATAAGGTTGGAGTAAAACACTCTGCAGGAGGAAAGATAAAGGCCGAATCAGATCATACAAAGAGCGAGATGTGTGATGTCATGTCTGGATAAGACGCCGGCGATACAGTCACATTCACCCTCGCATGTATTTTTCATTTCAGAACACCACTGGCACCAGTCCCAGCATGTCAAACAATGTGACGTGAGACGGGCAGAGATCTTAACTTCCACCTGCTTCCAGACGCGGATGTCTGTGATGACAGCTACCAAATCTTCCAGGGACAAATTTAGCTTCTGTTTGCGCAACTTGGAAATTTCAGCATTTCTTTAACCTGTTTTTCAGGGTCGATAACATTACTAGCATCATGTGTATAATAGTTGTAGCCCTCTTTATGTGCTATAAACTTTTAATCACAATTATTAATGTGGTGAGACTTCATTATTTGCTTTTTTTAGTGAGTTGCCTTCATTCATCCAGTCACAATAAGTGTTTTCTGTATGTTCTATTCTAGAAACCAGTCTAGTCATGAAGTGAAATCCAAACAAGGGATAAAAGGCGCATATGCTGTGTTTGGCTCCGTGGTCCGTGTGGACCCCGGTTTGCATCCTCACGCGTTACAGATTTAAATAAAAGGGATGAACTAATCCCAACGGACTCTTGTAAAGTAACATACTGAAATATGTAGAAAGTCGGGATGAGGACGGATGCATTCACTCATTTTGAGGCACCAGCTTGAGCCTCGTCCTGGGCTCTTCTGTGCAGAAGCTTCCTTATCAGCCCAGAACATGATTTCTCTTGTGTTCACGCTGGTTTCCTCCCACAGCCCGCGCACGCAGGTCAGGAGAATTAATTAATCCAAATTGCCTGTAGGTGTGAAAGTGGAGCCTGGCTTTATTTTTACTCTCATTTCAGACTTGTGCCGGACCGCGGTCGATCATGTGTTCCGCTGTCTTTCACGCAATGACCTCCATGCCCCCCGTTGCAAAGTTCACAAAGACATCTGCGCGCTCGCGTGACGCTCGCCGTCCTGTAAAACATCCTATCTACACAGTAGATGTTGACTAAAGGAAATAAAAGGCTCACCCCCTCTCGGAAAGAGGCCGCGTGAGGAGCTGGAACGCGCGTCGCTTAGGATTCGGCGGTGTCACACCCCGGACCGAGCCACTGTAGACAAATATTGGTTTTGTGTCAAAAAGCTACTTGAAAGTTGGATGTGTTAATCTTCCTACTAATGGCCTGGCAGAGGCCTCCTTATTATTCTGGCCCCAGCCTCCCTCTACTAAGGGTGTCTCCACAAGGTTAATTAGTGGAGGCTCCCCTGAGGTTCCCCACACAATGGAGGCTTAGGATAGAAGAGGTACCTCTACACAAACAAGGTTAATGGAGCTTCAGATAACTCACCCACATGCATCCTGAGGCCGTTACAGCCCCGCAGTTATTCGTCAGGCTTTAAGGCGAAGGGCCGGGTGCAGCGGGAGCCTGAACTCTAGGTATTAGCTCTTGTGATGACATTCACATCTGCTCGCGGTCATTGCATTATTTAAGCAATACTTCAGCCGGCGATGGGAAATGGCAGTATGGTAAACAAGCCGATGCTATTTTCAGCTGTAGTATGTGATGAAAGCCGAGATGTTTAATCATTAGGTGTCAGCGTGGCGAAACAGCGTCGACGGAAAACATTTTCGCTACTAAAAAATGCATTCGGGTGTCATTTTCCCTGGAAAACCATTTTAGGAACTACCATCCATCAGTGATCATGCAGTGCAGCAGCTTTTCCGATGTAGGCAATAATGTCCTGTTGGACTAATCTCGAGCCTATGGGTATATCTGTCATCATTGCCCAGAAGAGTGAGAGAGGTGAGAGAGCGAGAGAGCGAGAGAGAGAGAGAGAGAGAGAGAGTGAGCGAGAGAGAGAGAGAGAGAGAGAGAGAGTGAGAGAGAGAGAGAGAGAGAGAGAGAGAGAGAGAGAGAGAGAGAGAGAGAGAGAGAGGTTTAAATCAGACCCAACACACACATGGAACGAAGCGGAGGCCACTGTGTCACCAATGACTTTGCATCAGGAGTCACACTTTGCATCACACCCTTGAATAAAGCGCATCTTCAAGCGACTCCTCGACGCCCCACCCTCCTCTGTAACCTCAGTCAGAAACAACATGATTCATCACACCAATATTCCCGTCGGCGCCGCCATCATTCTCCATCCTTCCCGACATCCACCTGCATGCCTTTCTCGCGCCTGTACCCGGTCCGGGCGCCGCCCGGCTGCGCTGGTGGTGAGAATAAAACGCCATATGCTGCGCGTGTCACAGCTTTGCTCAGCTTCCGCCGGCGCAGAGGCCTGGACCCTGCGACTGTGTCCGTCCCCGCACACCGTCTTGTCCCTCTGAAGATATTTCGCCTTCAGAGGGAGCGAGATGAGAGGCGTCCTGCTGCATCTTTGAGGTCACAGGCGCTGCCGCTACGCCGAAGGTGTGTGAGAGGAATGAAAGGCAGGAGAGGTGCAGTTGAAAGTTTTAAAGCGTGACCCGGACCCCCTTTGGTGACAAAGGTGCCGCAGCGTGCGCTGAAAGGCCTGTGAAGAAATCTGGCTGCTCTCGCTCTCTCATATGCACATCTAAGCACTTTTGCAGCCTCTGTTGGTCTTGCTGCTGTGTTTGCGGCTGCCTGTGCGTGTGTGTGTGGCGTGTGCGTTTATCGGGTGGCGTGTTCGGTTTTGTTTACGTTATGAAATCCATGCTCCCCAGCGCAGTGAGCCACGCCGCGTGTGATTCCGGCGCCTGGAATGAAACGTGGCCGTCTATCGAAGCCGGCGTCTCGGATGCCGCCGCTCCACGCTGTTGAACTTGAGAGTTTGTCAGCATTAGTTTTTGCAGGCTGCGAGAAAGCCTCTAACCCCCCCCACCCACAGAGAAGGAGCCCCCGCGATGCACGCGATCTTCATGCTAGCGCCGGTGTGTCTGAGCGTATCCTCAGCAGCAAATTAAGGCTCTCTCCTGTGACGTGCAGATCAACCGCCTCAATCAAGGCCTGTCTCATGTAATACCACATTATTATGTCTCCCCCGCTTTGATCCAAGCTGGTTGTTCCCATCCAGGGAACTGCTGCAAAACCTGCAGGAACGCCGTACACTCACAGATCCGACACTTCACACACTCTGTTTGATGCATCTGTCTGCAAGCGTGGAGACCCACTGACTGTGTTATTCCACAGCACATTAATGGCGGGCCTCCAGCTGAGTGTGGCTGACAGACATCTGGGAGAGAGAGATAGCTGGCATGTGACAGCTCCTGTCGTTGTATTGATTCACTCTCCGGCGCTGACATTCCGCGCAGACACAAGCCAAAGCTGCGGCAATCTTATGTTCTTGGGTTCTTATGGATTTTATGTTAGAAAAGTAAAAGTTATTGTGGGTGACGCTTTTGGTGTGGCAGTCAACACTTGGGGAAAAGTCCGTCTTCCACCGCGAAGAATGTTTACCGTGTCATAATCCGTGTGAACTCTTTGGGCGCCAGCGGGGAGAGGGATGAAAGAATCGGATCAAGCTCATACATATGAATAGCGGTGACATTGTGAACTCCGAGCTTGTGCGGGGGGGAAAGTGATGACTAATTATGTTTGCCGTCTGTCATGTCGGAGGATGTGCTGAGCGCGGTGTCACTGTGACCGGGGCCTCCTCTGCCCGTGTTCCACTCGTGTCCACTCCCAGGTCCATTACGAGCTCCCCGTCACGGCGTCTCCTCGCTGTCTGTGTGAGTAAAGCTCCCAGATCCCTCACTCGTTGACTCAGCAGTTAAGTGCATTAATTCCCCGTTTCTCTTCTAAATTGAAGGAAGCTAAATTGTTCTCTGCCCAACGAACGCGACGTAAGTCTGTGTGCGAACGTGCAAGAGAACAGCACCGCTGCAGAGGCTCCTTTCAAGACCTGAACGAACTGGTTCGCCCTTATTCTTGCATGCGCTGCCCGTCCTTTCAGCCTCGGTGCATCATATACATATATTCACAGAGGTCAAACTAAGTCAGTGGCTGCTTGGCCGTGTCTGCTCTTCTTAAATTCTGAGAGACACAGCGCGATGGCACGTTGAATAAAATGAAACTGACCTCTCTGCGTTCAGACAAAGAAAGGGTCATTAAAGAGTCCGGACTCCGTGTGAGTGTGAATGAGAGAGAGAGAGAGAGAGAGAGAGAGAGAGAGAGAGAGAGACAGACAGACAGACAGACAGACAGACAGACAGACAGACAGACAGACAGACAGACCTTCCCAATGGCTGTGGGCTCCTCTTTCTCTCTCTGGTTATTTGCCATGCTGTCTAGTCAGTCGAATTAATGAGACGGGGAGAACCTCGCCGCCGTCGTCTCATTGACTTTTGAAGAGGGCCCTGCAGTCAGGAACACTGTGAAAAGTACCTTTTGAACCTACATATGGCGAATGTGGTTAGCAAGCAGGTCAGAGACTCACACAGAGGCAGGAGCAGAGACAGGCAGCAGCAAAGGGAACAACTGAGGGCAGGCTCAGGACGAAATGAACAAGTGAAAAAATGAAAGGGGGGGGGGGGGGGCTGAAAGTCGAGTGAGACAGAGGAGGAGGAGGATGAAAACGGTGAGATTGACAATGCGGTCCAGACTGTGGGCAGGCTGTGAGTGTCAGCTCCTCGCTGCGAGCCCTGCGGGTTGTTGGCCAAGCACCCTGCTGCTATTTAAGTGCGTGGAAAGGGCCTTACCTGACCACACCGCCTGCTGGGAGCTGTGGTTGTGGCTCCGTCTCGCTCTCTCTCTGGTACATGCTGACAGCTTGCACCTCACAGAGTGGAAACTGACGAAAGATTATTGAGGGAAACCACAAATTAGTGGCTCTGCCTCACCATTTGCTCACATCCCTCAGGGGAGAGGAGCAGAGCGGGGGAAAGGAGGAGAAGAAGAAGAAAGATGGAGCTGGATGCATACAGCAATTACCCACAGGGCCTCGAAGGAGAGTTAAAACACGGGAAGTAATCAGAAAGTATGATCACGCTTTAACATATCACATTTTGCATGTTTGGTGGCAGAATTAACTCATTTTCATATTTAATATTAACCTACAAAATAATGATGCCTGATCTTTTTTCTGTTTTACCACTTAAAATATTGTTCAATCTTCTTGTTTAATTGTGGGAATGTTAAAGAAAACCTTAATAATATCACAGTTGATTTGTGGGTATGGCTTAACGCCTTATTAAGAAAAAAACCCTAAAGACTTGAGTCTGGTTTGTTAAAATTTAATTTGATTACTACTTTAATTAAAGCCTCACACAAGCACAAGCACTAAACACCCTGCTTTACCACTGAGTATTATCATCTTGATGGTGTTTTGTTTCTCACTATTTTAATCACCCACTATTTTTTTTTTTTTGTCAAGCGCCTGCTGAACTCAAGATCCAAACTTTGTCAGACATTTTCAAACGGTTGGTGAGCAAGAAAAAGCAGCGCTGTTTGATTTGTATTCTGCTGAGGATAATAACATGATCGCTATCAATGCAGACAAAAACACAGTTTTTGTTCAGCAAGACAAGACAACACCATAAATGAGAAAAGTTGAATTGCATTAGTGAAGGCCATTGATATTCTGACAGTACTTCCTGAATATCAATTCCCTTTGGGAGGAGACAATGCCCCCGGTGAGGCGAGGATAAAACTAAACAAAAGCCTTAAAATGTTGGAGTGAATCATCTTTTAGTCATTCTGTTCGCCTTCGCCGCCTGGTGAATCTTAAGACCCGAGCCGAGCGGGCGACTCTCCACTGACACGTGGCGACAGGGCAGGTGTTCATGCATACAACAGGATGTGTTGACATAATATCGCACCACTGCAGCACTTTTCACTGCGATGTGCAGTTACTTAAAAAAAAAAGACTAAAGACCAAAGGGTGTTTCGCTGCCTAAAATATGGATCACTGATTATCAAATGGACCAAAAGAAGAGTTTAAAAAAAAAACATGATGTGAGTTTCCTCCCAGCTGACGTTAAAGTCTTTTACATTTATGCAGTTCTTTAAAGTTTTAGACTGTAGATGTAGTCATTTGACCATAACAAGGCTGAGAAGAAGACCCCTTGGCCACAGCTCTTCATCATCTCCTCCCCTTTGTCTTGTCCTCTGAAGCCTGCTGACACTGATGGTTTCTAAGTGAGTTTCTCATCCCGCTCTCTCTCTCCCTCAGCCATAATCACTGCTCTTTATGATCGGTTTGCCCTTTTTGCCCTTTCAAGATGCAGCATGTAATGAGGGCTCTGGAGGACTGCGTGAGTGGGCTATTTAGCAATGCAGACAGGATCGGCTCACTCATCCCACGCTCTCTAGCTCGACTCCCCACCAACATGCCTTAGCTGAGCACGGTGATTGTTTGTCCCACTCACAAGGTCACACTCTGGAGCCCGAGCTGCTCATACACTCAAAATCCATGGAGGGGCATGAAGTATCAACTCACTTCATGTAAATCAAACAATTAAAATGAGCGATTTGAGTGTTTATTTCCACTCCACTGGCAACTACCAAAATGTATTCTGAATTTATTACAGGGGTGCATACTTTAGCAACAAAGGAAAGATTTAAGATGAAAAAGTTTGTAATGTCCACAAGAAAGACATGTAATGGCTAGTCTTGTGTGAGTGTGGGGGGATGGTATTTACAAAGATCAACCCTTTTGACAGTCACTGAAAAACATCAATCACCAAAAAGTATTTTTTAAACTCATGCTATTCAAAAACTGTACAGAATAAGGGGAATGTATATACTTCAAGTATATGTAAATACCAGCAAAAAGCACGATTAAACATTTACAACCACATTCATCATCTTCTTCCTCCTCCTCATCTTCTTCTTCTTCTTCTTCTTCTTCTTCTTCTTCTTCTTCTTCTTCTTCTTATTATTATTATTATTATTATTATTATTATTATTATTATTATTATTATTATTATTATTATTATTATATTTCAAAAGACTCACTTTACTCAAACTACAACTACGTTCGTTTACTAACTTTGTGTACTACACAAAAAAAGCTCCGTCATCACGCCGACACGTTGCTACGTCATCTCTCTTTGGTTCCACGTCAACATGGCGGCATCCATGGCTTGTCAGGCTGCAACGAGAGGACTGAGGGCAGCTTCCTTAAAGAACATCCTTCTTGACAAACTCAAGGTACTCTTTTGTGTCACATTGCCGAGAGCGCATTTCTCTCCAGTCTGTGGTCGATTTGCACGTCGCATGTTTGTCGTTGTCGTCGCGGGGAGACGTTATTGTGGCTAACTTGTGTTGCTAGCCTGTTAGCTCTTGAGAGCGTAGAGGACTAACAGAGCAAAGTTGAACAGCCTGACAGTCCATGCAGCAGTGCCTATGTGCAACCTATACCTTCAGTAAAAACTGCAAATGGGCGACGCACACTTTTTGTCACTTGACAAGAGCGTTTGTGAATAAAAATGTTAACACTGCATGAATTTAGTGATTTATGCGGCACTGGATGTGCGAACAAACACACTTGACGTAAACGAGCAATAGCCTTATTATGTGTTTTTTAGCTTTATGTGCATTTCCTTTTTGTTGTTACACTGACTAATTTTACTAGTCTCACTGTGTTAATCATTGGTAGCACACAGGCTCCCCTGTATGTTCACAGCATTGTTAGATTACATGTACTGTTACTGAACGACGTCGTTTGATGTTTGTGACACAGTGCAAGTTACCAACGAGTTACCAAAGGTTAACTTTTGCACTTTGTTCCACCAGTATCTGTTTGTGAGCAATGAGCAAGCAAACGGCAATCCGATTAGGTTTGTCTACGTCCACAAAGGGAATGATTAGAGTTGCATCATAATCTATTTTTCAAACACAGGATTACATGTATATCTAATGGTTTCAAACGCAATTAGCCAAATGCTGTGAAAGCCATGAATGAAATAAGAAATAAACTTTCCTCTATTGACTAACAAACAAGTGAACTGTAACAGGGAAGGAACCACAGTTGTGTTTTTGTAATTATTTTCTAAACTTCAGCACAGCTGAAAGCTGCTGGAGATAAACAAATCATCATGTTGCCTATAAGCTGTGTGCATCACTTTAATACTTTTCGTCTCGGTCAATAACAGATCTTGTTTATTCGGAGTGTGTGTATATTAAAATGTGTTTAATTATTATGGATTTCCTGTCTACTTGGACAAGTTAGGAACATGTTGATTTTTTTGTCAATATGTAAATTGTATGGTTATAATTCTTTTGTCCTAAAGTCTTATTCAGTTCATTACAGATAATGAAGGCTTTTGAACCGAAGATGTCTTCAGTACGTACTTTATATTTGTCATACTTGATCCACGCTGGTGGTAAGGTGTAACATTACCTGCCCCAACCCAGGTACCTTCCATCAGTGAGATTATGGTTCTAACCAATGCACCATTCAGGTGGCCTTTTATTATGCATAGTTATGTATTTGTATAAGTCCTTATTGAAACGTTTTTTTTAATGCTAGTACCACTGCAAAGGCTATTACTTTACACGGCTTGTAGGAAATTGATTAAAAATGGGACAAGACATATTGTTTCCGAGCTTTTCTTTTAATGATTCGAGTTACTTACCGGTTTTGTGTTGTTATTTCAGGGAGACTGGGTCATTTGTTATTTCTACAGCAAATGAGCTCTGTCTCCCTCTTGGGAAAACTTGGAAACCTCCTGGGAATGAGTAGGACAAAGCACGAGTTCCCGTTTCAAAGAAAAGTTCGTAATGGGAGCTTTGCACAGTAGACTGGCTCTGTAGTTACATATGTAGATGCAGAAATAGGACAAGAGGGCAACGTGTATTTCTTTACAACTGACAGTATACACTGTTGTGTGTTTTTATTTTTTTTGTAAAGGGCCGCTAAGAGTTGTTAACAGTAATCATTGTGCAGCCCAGTAATTAAACTAGAAATGTAATAATAAAACTTAAATAATGTAAAATATTGTGTAGTGTAGCGCTAAAACTGAGTAAGGCACTGCTGTTTGCTCTGTTAGGGCCGAACCCAGTTTAAATCAAACAAATACAATAAACAATAATCTTATTGCAAGGTCACTAAGCCTTATGCTCAACCTCTACGCACTTCATGATGTCTTTAAGGAGGATTAACTTGTCCTCAAGTACAATTCTGATCCTATAAGCCTGAGCAGCGATCAGTGACCAATGAATTCATAGACGGTTATTATTTGGGTCAATATGGGAATATAAAGTACAAGTCAAAATTATGGATAAGCTACCCCCTTTTAGTCAATATATTACTACCCAGCTCTTGTTCTAGCATCAGACACTTTATACCTTGTGTTCATTCAGACAAAATTCAAATTGTACATCACAGAAAACAACAGAATTCAGACAAACTTTTAAAGATAAAATAAAAATGGTAACCAGACACTTTTATCCATGGAGCACAGACAAACCTTGGTAGGATTTGACATTTTAATTTATGGTCCTGCCAAATGTAGAGCCTGTTGCCTTGTAGGTCTCCCCTTGAACAACTAGGATATGTTGTTTTAAAGAATGATGCAATATATCTTAATAAAAACATAATCACATTCTGTTCAGTGTGCTTGACAGCGCAAGCTGCAGTGAGGGCAAACAGTGACCAGAATATTTATAGCAGGTGTTTACTGTAGTGGGGCTTTATAGATTATTGTTGGGGAAATAAAAATTAAAATTGTTAAAATGTCACCTCCTTACACTTGTTAAACATCAGACAATTCTAAATAAACACATACATAAAATGACTGCATAAAGATAGAGAAGCAAATTCCATTAAATAAGAATATAAAAAGTAATTGTATTTATCTATGGCTACTCTGAGCCTTGCAAATTTCTCATTTCTCAGTCGTATCTACAAACAGGCCTTCACACAGTTAATGATGTCTGCCATGCTATATTGTAACTCTATGGTACATTAAACAGGGACCTAAGAATGTAAACTGTTGTAAAACACCTGTATGTCTGTCTTGCATCTCTTCTTGTGCCCCCCCCCCTTTCCTTCTTTACCCCAGAGAGAGAAAGCCAGGTGATAAGAGTAATGATCAGGGATTCTGTATGCTCTGTGGCACAGTATTAGCCTGGACTGATGGACAGCCTGGTATCTCCTCAATATACTCAAATCAGCTTTGACAGCATGTCAGTGAAGATGAGGAAATCGACTTGCAAAGATTCGTAAATAACAATAGAGGAGACATCACAATATTCAGATGGATGCTCTTAAGGGGTGAAAGGGATGTTGTGGGTTTTTTTTCTTGCTTTCTCTCTCTCGCTCTCATAAATCAAATCTCCTGAATTCTTGTCTGCACAGCGAGATAATCCTCGGGCTGTTTTTCACTGTCGCTGCACAGTGGTGAATTTGTAAACGTTTGCTAAGTTTTTTTTATTTTTTGTGAGGTGTTGGGTGTTTCTGCTTAGTAATAACCCAGCAGTGTTAAATCCCAGCATGGTTTGAAGGGAATAACTGGGAAGAGAGGTATCACAATGAGACTAAGTCCTGAATATTTTACAGGGGGGGTTGAAGGACCCTCTGCTTGCAACGGCGTCTGTTGCTGGAACTTCAAACGACGGGCGGCTTCCCCATCTGTCTCAGCAGGAACATATTTACATTTCCTCCCCGCAAGGGATACTGGAGGATGAAGTTAGCTCTAACTGGATTTGAATATCGCTTCACCAAGGTTAATAGCCATTTCTGTAGCTGGTGAGGTGCTTAGGCTTTTTCAATAATTTAGAAGGGCTGCAGTCATTAGGAAATGTTGGCAGCCTCTGAAATGGAGAAAGCAATGAGCGAATGCACTCCTATCAGCTTAACTTCTGCTGTTTTTCCTGTGTGGATAATGAGGGGAAAATGGGACCGATGCTTAAAATTAGCAGCAAAAACAATGTCCGTGATTGCTGACAGCTGTAATTCATTAAAAGTGTAGCGTATTGAAGACTATGTTTATCTGCCAATCTGACCATCATCATATCATATCCATCATCTTTGAAATTAGAACCTGGAACATATTGTAACTATGATTTGGAGATTAGCATTGAGTTTCCCTGGGGCTACTTCCTATTAAAGTTTTTTTTCCTATGACATTTTCAAGTCTTAGGGTATTGAACAGCCGTCAAGTCGGCCATGGGCATCACGCGGTATGGTCAGAGATTCACTTTCCTGCAGCAACTTGTGGGAAATGAGTAGCTAGAGGACAGGTGACAAACATTTTATGTCATGTAGTTGTGGGGGTTAAAAGACCCCCCCACACACCCAAAAAAACAAAAAAACTAGCCACCCTTTTTTGCTATCTTCCTTCCAACCGTTCT
Organism: Betta splendens; assembly: GCF_900634795.4. Taxonomy (NCBI): domain Eukaryota; kingdom Metazoa; phylum Chordata; class Actinopteri; order Anabantiformes; family Osphronemidae; genus Betta; species Betta splendens. The sequence continues at coordinate 631,312 of NC_040885.2, read as the reverse complement.
CCTTAGTTCAGCAGAGCCAGACCAGAATCATAACATTTCTTGGCTCATAAAATTCAAATGCAGCCATGAGCTTTTGTGTCTTTCTTGAACGCAGTTCCAAAACATTCGAAATGAGGGCGGAATAATTAGGTGAAACCGTTTTTAATTGACTTGTTAAACCACCATTGGAAGCTGTAACATCATGCAAGTGCTTTCTGCGATTATAGAAACGATCTTCAGGAGGAACTTTGATTGCTGCCTCTTTAATCGGAACCCTTGCCATTCACACTGGATGTCAATAGAAATCTACTAGTTAGTTGATATTTGTTACAGTGGTAGAATTCGATTTAAGCCGAACACCCACGTAATTATCAGCTTAGAAATTCACAAACAGTTTACTTTTTCTTGCCGCTGCATGTGGCTGAACTTTGACATAGTTGTGTATACTTGTATTGCTTTCCTCCCCGTAGACTTAAAACCTTTTGAATTTGACTTCACAAACCATCTCTTATTAACTATGCTAATTACTGGCATCCCTATCTGCAAAGACACAACAGGCAGGTTTTCCTTTCTTAAGCCTGTCTGCTGGAGATTAGACTTGCCCTGCCTAAAGACATGGCAATGATGCAAATCTTGCTGATCTAAATCCTGGAGCCACGCTCCACCGCTCCCGTTTCTGCCTCGGCTCCTCTGTTCTGTTCCCAGTTCACCAACAGACAGATGTCACTGCTTTCCTGATACTCTAATGGTCTGGGCATGACCTTAGCATTTAAGTGGCAAGGACAGGGAAAGCTTTACGCAACACATCCTGTTCCCGCTTTCTAGTTGAGCCGCTGAGAATGTTTGCATAAGTAGCTAGAGTCACGAAATGTAAAGAGAAGCAGAGTATAGTTTGAAACACCAGGCTGCAACAGTGTAAATGGAAAATATGCTAGTTCATCTGGTCATGTGCTACACGTCACACATGTTCTTAACAACCGATTAAATTCCAGAATTATGTTACTTAAGAGAATTAGAGAGTTGATTGTGCTTTTTTATCTTTTTAAACCTAATGTTAAAGTGGCTTTAGGTCTACCAGTATTGCACCCTCACCAGCTTTGCCATTATCTCTCATCCAAATCTATGGAGGCAGTGCCAAGGCTTACGACAGGGAGAGAACGACTGCCATCAACACTCAAGTATGAGATTAATTAAAAGAGACCAGGCTGAATGGCTTTCTGAATTAGTCGCTAATGCTTCATGAGGCATGCTCCTGCTACATGGCTGGCTTTAAGTGGAAATATGCCTGTGATTCACGCTGGCCTGTTTATGTAGAAAATCCACATCAGCTCTGCTTCTTTGCCTCCTCCATTTCTCTTACCGCGTGTCACCTCCATCACGGCTTACTACACAGTGCTTGTCTAATTTCGAGACAGCCCGTATTTATGAGTTGCAGCTAAACAGCGAACCGCCACCTCATTAGGCGAAAAACATTCGGCTGCATTCATCACAGCGGTGATTTTGATAGTCGCTCCGAGTGCGGCTCTCTGTGATTCAGCCTGTGCTCACAGGGGTGGACACTATAAAGTTCCCCTTTGAAGCGTTCCCGGGTGTTAAGTTAAATGGATGGGGGAAGACAGAGAGAGAGAGTTCATAACCTGAATGGGAACAAATCAATTACATAGAATTGGTGAACTGGCAATCTGTTAATTTCTTAAACATTTGATAATGCCCCTTAAGGAGCATTCGTGTTAATTAACTCTGCAGTCATTTGTCGTCACTAATTAGGCAGTGTCATTTCAAAGGGACTCTGCTCTGACCATGGCAAGTAATGAGGATTTTAACCTCACTAGACATGTGGGGATACCACTTTGTAATACTGTGCGAGCTATTCAGTGCATGTAGAAACTCTTCTAATATCCCACTGCACAGTGGTAAGTTAGCGCTGCAGCAGTTTGCTCTGTAATCAGCAACTGATGTGTTGGATTAAATGGTAACTACAAGTATTTTTGTGTTGTAAATGCAGTATAGTAACTGGGCTTTTGGCACGAGCAATTCATTTCTCTAGATAACGCGCATGGAAATGGTTGACATCTAAAGCGCCGTGACAAAAACAAGGCTCTGAAGTCAAAACTAGGAGGACAGTTGTCAGGGAAACTATTAAGGGCATTGATTTGATCGTTCTCATGCTGAGAACATATGATGGGCTGGCTGTCATCCCCTGTTGCAGCAACTTTAATCTTGACTGCTAGCAATCAATAATAATATTCAAAAAACAACTTGTATTAATTATCAACGCCTCCGGATTTAAAAGTAAGGAGTTTGCTGCTTCATCATTTGATGATAAAATCAGGCTGATGTTTTAATTGTCTTTGTAGATTGGATGATTAAACAAGTATTATCAGTATCTCCGTGATGGCTGTACTTAGGCTTTGCTTTGCTCTGAGTTGATTGCTGATGTCTGCTTGCTGACAGGACAATAATCAAAATGCTGACATTTGCATATCTAACAGGTTTAATACTTAACACGTTTACTGATTAATGATTAATTATCTTTCAGATTAAAGTGCAGTCAAGGCTGATGACAGGTATTTCGTTTTAAACCATTATTAGCTTAAAAATGTCCGGATGATAAGACATCTGAGAAACTAAAATATATATTGGCACAGTGATGATAAAATCTGTTTAACCTCATTGCTATATTGTGCTGTGTGAATGTGATGCACTGCAGCCTTTTAGGAAAAACATTCTTTAAGGATAGTGTCAGATTTGGGAATATCAGACCTGTAACTTTGTCATGCAGGTGACATTAATGCCGGTTTTCAGAATGCATGCTTAAAGTTTGTTCCTCAGCATCAGCTGTGTTGACAGACTTGGTTTATTTTTGCAGAGCTCCGTGAAGAGTCAATCCTTGATTGACATATTGACATTTTCTCGATGTACCTGAACCATGTATAGATTTCAGACTTGGTAATCATACTAGCTCTCTACAGTATGATTGGGATTGTTTCTTCAGCTAAATGTACTGTATATCACGAATCCTTACTGTAGTTTACTGTCTTAATGCAGATCTTGGTGCGTGTAAAAGCACTATTCATAATTTATTCATTTGCTATTTGTTCGGCTTCTGAGGACAAGTGACATCTAAAAGCTACTGCTTGGCTCATAGCAGCTACTACCCTGCATGTGTTTTCCTCCTCATCAATCGTAGCATCGTCTGACATTTCACTGGGTGGTCATTCACACACTGATGTCAGGTAAACCAAGGAAAAGCAGTGTTTTATTTCAGCTTTACTACTGATTCAGTATATTTTTCAAATAGTTTTGAACATTGTGAAACCCACAACTGATTGTTCTAGTTTTGTGTGTAACTACAGGTTGAGGTAAGCTTTTTATCTCACTTATTATAGCTGACATATCTAATATCCGTAATCCACAAGTACCATTTAATATAATTATTTTCCGGCAACACCATCTATGAACTTTATGGAATGACTAGATGATCGGCTGTATTGTTAAAACCAGGTGCAATCATCCTTACATAGATAAACGGCCTGTGTTTAGAGATAATGTTCTCTTTGTGCTCCCAGCTGCCAGGAAAAATCACATCTTGACACACTATTGGCTGGATCCTGTCTAGCTTCACTTCCATTCAAGAAACAAATGTGTTTTTTGACCTGTGATGTCAACCCTTTGAATTTTTGAGTGACAGATTGATGAGCAGCAGCATTGACTGACTGCTGTTTATGGGCCCGATCAAAGGTGATTGCCTGCTTTGTAACCTTCCCCTGTAAATTAAGGCTTATGGCTCCAATAAATTTCCAAGCAATCCAGAACTATTCTGTCAGATGGTGACTTTTTGACATTGTTCCTCTGTCTCATAGTGATAAAGACAACTGTTTTAAATTAGCCCCAGGATATTGACTCCTCAAGTTGAAGAGAAGGGCAAATGACAAAGTAGCGGCATGCCTTAAAATGACTTTGCGAAGTGCTAAGATCGCTCATCCTCGGTCTGTGATGACACTTCTCCAAACAAGTGTGGGTTGACATTGTGTACGCTGCCGTCCACCAACCAGACACTGGACAATTGTGTGTCTATAAGTAAAGTCCTGATGTTGCGTGATACTGTGCTGAATGCCATATGCAGTGTTTTGGGAGCAGCATCGCATATACTGACATTTTGTCCTTCAGTGCCACTCGTCGATCAGTACAACTGCGACAAAGACTTGGCAATCTGATGCAGATGCTGCTGTAGCACTCTCTGTCCTCCCTGTGTCTTTGTGTGAGGACACGGTCGCTCTGAGTGCTCTGAGAGCCACCGTATGGTAACACAGTGTATTCAGCAGTTTCCAGTGTTCCAACCATTCTTTTGTTCTATTTAACCTATGCATAAAAGTGCAATTTAGTTTTAGAAAGTTTGTGTAGCTTTCTGCTATGCCTTTGGAATTTATTTTTGTGTGTTTATTAGCTTTGCTAACTTAAATTTTAAAGTGGTTGTTTTGAACCATTATTCAAAGGCAAATCTAGGAAAACCCATTAACGCACATTAAAAGTCTCCACTTCAGTAGAACAATCTTTATTTACTGGATGTTGACACTGGCTTACTGGAAATAAACTCAGACAACTTCAAAGCCCAGCATGTTTAATTTGAACGGACTTGTGCTGAACAGTCTCGTTGGTTTGCATCATGCTGCGCGAGTGCTGTGATCAGAATGTTAATTAAAAACGCACCGCGAACAGCCAACCTGAAAGTTTGCGGCTTTAAACGAAAACACTGTTTCCCAGGAAGGAGAAAAGGATCTTTGTATCCATCTCGGCTGCTGTGCATCGCTGTGACATTTTGAGATTATTTGCTGAATGTCAAGACTTTTGCTGCAAGCCTGCTGAAAGCAAAATTCTTTCACAGAATGAGGTGCTTACTCGATGTGACTGGAGCTTCGTTCTCCTCTGCCAAATTTAAATTTTGTAGCTAGGCATGCTTTTGCATGAAAAACAAAATGAAGTTGCAAGAGTGTAAAACAATAGAAACAATGTTTGGCCGTTAGCGGAGGGATGTAATGTTGACGCTGCATGTCTTCATGGGTTTATTCATATTTTTACTTTCTGTCAAAGTCGAGTGTTTCTTACTTGAAGGAATATTCAGGTACATGTTTTTCTCCTTTAGGTGTTTTGTGGCGAAGAAGTTCTTCCTCACAAATGCTCATTATGATGAAAATGGCAGGTGGAAGGAGTCTGGTCTTTCCTTGTTGCTTTGAAATATCTGGTGAATAACGTGAAAACTAGTTTCCACTCCTTCCAATGTTTAGTTATATGACATTAATACTACTGAGACACCCTGTCTATTTTGGTTTGCAGAATGAATGAGACCTGTTTCTTAAATGTGTTCTTTGACTTGTTTCTCCACATCTCCATATAGTAATGGAGATAGCTGCTATTTCATCATTGTCACCACTCCCATTCTATCTCGCCACCGTGTCCCACTTCTGTTCACTTGGATGCATTCGTAAGAGAGACGTTGAGTGCTTTTGTGTGTAGAGGAGTTTGCTGTGAATACTTTATCCCTTCTAGGGCCCATGTCAGAACATACAACTTTGTTTGTGCCACCAGTGTAAAGCACACGTCTCATGTGTGCCTATTCTCATCCTCTTTGTGCGAGTGTATAAAGAATAAGTAGAGCAGTGGTTAGATGGAAGGACTGGGTAGGGTTGTCTCTGGAGTGCTGCTGATGATAATTACTGTAGAGAGAGTGTCCCTGAGGATTGTGGGCCAGCTGCCTGCCTGCCTGCCTTGCTGCCATACTGCCATTCACAACTTAATTCTTTCTTCCAGGGCAGAAATGTACCACTCAGGTTATTCCTCTACCTCCAAGACCTCTGCAGTGTCATTGATTTCACTCTGATAAAATTAAACAGGAGTAGGAGTGACTGAAATAACTGATCACTAGACTGGACTAGACTTTATTTAACAAGCTGAACTCTTGGTTTCTATATGTGTTATATTTATTATTAAACTGTCAAAGTCCACAGTTTATGTATGTAGTTCTGGGGTGGATGTGATGATGAGAGGCTTTAGAAGTACCAAGTTCTTTTTTTAATATCTTTTTCAATTCCTGTGTTTATAGAATCCAGTCTCCAGAATAATCTGTTTCAAGATTCCCCCCATACATTTTAGTCCTTTTATTGAGGTCATAGTGAAAGTTTATTCAGAGATCTTTTAAATATTTTGACCGTCTCATTTACATAAATGACAGTGCCAAATGTTAGAAACACTCCTTTAATTAGGACTTCAAGTAGTCAAGAGTTACCTACACAAGTCTTTGTAACGGGAGAGTAAGACATTATATAAAAATGAAGCTCCTCCTGCAGCCATTTATTGCTCAGTAATATCCAGGCAAAGGAAGACATACTATGCACATAAATGTGTTATTCACACATACACAAGTTGTCTAAATTATCAAAACCACTGGCAGGTGACATGAATAATGCTTATTATCTTTTTACACTTGCCCCTGTCAAAGGCTGGAATATATTAGGCAGCAAGTGAGCACTCATCTTTTGTTTATGTGTTGAAAGCAAAGGAATGAGCAACTCTGGCAAGCAAGAGAAAATGTGAGGCCAGATGACCGTATCAGAGCAGCTCCAAAGGTCATGGGTGCTGAGTGTCCACTGACAGGGAGAGTAGATTACTAGTCCCGTCCTGTATGACCGAAGTAATGTAGCTGTAGATCAGATGCATTAATGTAAACTATAGGTAGTAGTTAACAAAATAGCATGGATCATAAGATTACAATTTATTATGAATAATGAACGGTCGTGTAAGCATTTCTGCTCTAATTTGATGTGCATGTTCACAAAGAAGGCAAATATTCAAACTGTTTTAACCAAGTAACCTTAATTGTAATTTGATTAGGAATAATCAAGTTGTTTTGTTTTCAAAATAAAGTTTGATTTCAAATCAGGCATTTGTTTCAACAATCAGATAACCTGAAAAACAGCCCTGTGTAGTTCTCACTCGGCTACTGATTGCTTTTTAACATTTGTGTGGTCCAGTAGTTTGCTAATGTTAAACTTCTTTGTGGCAATGGTTTCAAAAGGCTGAAGTTGTCTATAGCAAATGAATACCTAGACTACACTGACCTCAATGTCCATAAACAGAACTGCAGGCTAAATGACTGATGCTCCTTACATATAGTAATGAATCAACTAATAAGGTTGCAGAAATGTTCTTTTTTACATAGTAAAGGTTTCATGCTTGCATCATTAACCTTACATGGAAGATTGAGAAGACCAGACTAGAGCATGCTTGGCTTGCATACAGTGTTGTTGTTTCATTACCTGTTTTTAGTTAGACGTGTTCGGCATCCTTCTCCAGTGTGTGGCCCAAGTAAACTGACCTCCACCCTCGATTAACTTCCTCCACCAGGCAGCTACTGTTATTTTGGGAACTTTCCAATCTCTTACTCTCCCCTCAGTCTTTAGGCGATACATTAGAGGAGCTGTTTCATTGGTTGGAGTTGTTGGGACTTGCTGCATTGGCAGACATGCTTTCACTTCTACATGCAGTGGATCCTTTCTGTTAGAAAGAAAGTATCAGAATTATTAAAATAGATTTTACGTCTATCTTTTCTTACATTGGCAACACAATTACAGTTTTAAGCAAAGTTAAAAATATCCCTTGTGATGCAGGGGCTTATATACAGCTAGCAAGGTGTTTATTTCTTGAAGAGAACAGTCAAAAGTTACACTATGTGTTATTGCTAATGAATTTTTATCTCCAATACTAAGTTGCTTTGAGTTCTGCAGACCTATACTTGGATCAATGAGAAACTAAAATGCAGTTCAGACTTTGTCAATATGTGACGAGAACAGAATCTTGATGGCGATGATCAAAATTTAATCTGTCTAGGTTTATATAAAATGTTTATACGCATCAACATGGTGGTGGGTGACATTTACTGGTAAAAAGCTGGTTATTTGTAAGGGTCTCCACTGCCTCATTCTTTAGTCAAATATTGCCCAAACGATGGACTGACAGGTGCAGACGTGCACACAGGCACCAGAGATGATTTCTCCCAAGGCGAACAGTTTGAAATGGCCAAAGAAAGTGGAGTTTTTAAGAGCGGAGGCCCTGCAGGTACCTGACAAAAATCAAATGAGTCCACAAACACATTTTTCCCATTTGACTTGTCGAGAAACAGTTTTTACTGAAGTTGACACAATGTGGGCAACGAGCGGAGAACAATTCTTTATACTAATAAATATTCATTAAAACGTCTTATTAGTTTTGTTCTATGCTTCCCATATTTTATTCTTTGGTTTTTTATATTGCCTTTCAAATCTTTATGCAGGTTTTAACGTTGCCCTGCTTTTGAACCCGTCCACGCTCTACTGGAACAAGTTACATTAGTGTTGCCTGTTTAACAGTGCTTTGGGGGATGTATATTTAAAGGCAGGGCTACACATACAAACTGTAACCATTGAAATACAAAGTTGAACTTTAATGGAAAAGACTGCAGAGAAGAGTGGATCAACATGTACTGTTCTCCCAGACAACGGGCCGTGTAGTCTACTCACAGGCCTGGGCTTTGCCAAGTCATACAAGAGCTGGAATGAAGGAGGCTGCTCATATAGTGTACTGTGGCACAGACGGGGTTAGCTTTGGCATGAGCGGTAGATGCTCAGTCATGCAGTTCTATTTCAACTGAGACAAACCGATGACCGCGCTCAGCTCGAGATTAAAAAGATTTAGCTGGCGGCTTCCATAATAGACTGACCGTGCTCATTAGTCTTTAATCAGTAATAACCTCTAAAGGGTCAGTGGTGGTCGCTTCTTACTGCCCCATCACTTAATGGTTGGAAATGCTAAACAACTATCATCCCTTTGTGGGCCCCCCCACCGCCACGTTCTTTCTCCCTCCCATGAATAATGGAGTGGTTGATGACTTTAAGAGGCGCATGGTGCAGCTTTGTCACGCGACAAGCAGCCCTGAGTCAGATCACAGTCCAAAGATGGACGCGGGGTAAATGTATACGTGTGTCATTGAGAATATTTTGTCTGGGAGAGAATGTTTTTTTTTTGGTAGATTGTATGAAAGTTCAGACTTTTAGGGAAATCTCCTTGATATATGAATATAATATTATTATTATTTATTAATTTGAAATGTAATTTTGAGTTTTTTAAATGTTATTCTGGCCAACCAATATAAACACTTCAGGGACACTTCAGGGCTGATGTGTTAAATGTGCTTCTTTTTTAACCGTACACAAGCTTAATATGTCGTATCATATATCCGCCCTCAGCCACTTGCTCTTTTCTACATCCAAACTCCACAAGCAGCCTTGTCAAATAAACAAACTCGGGTACAGCTGCTACGTTATTTACTCTGCCTCTGTGTCATTGCATTAATTCTTGTAGCATTTGGTTACGCACCCCGTGTGTCCATCTTCGCCGGCTGTTTGAGGAAAATATTTCCGCCGGTGACGTCTGTTAGTTCTGTAACTCCGGAAGGAAGTAGATTTGAGAGCCAATTTCAAGGTGTGGTGCACTGCTTGATCCTTTTGCCATATTTTAGGTTGTGTATTTGTCCTTCTAATAATTATATTTTCCCCACTGACAAGCACACAACCAAACCGGGGCAGCATGTACTTCTTTTATGCTTGCTAAGAATGGTTGAACAGGAGAAGATTTGATTTCCTGTAAACCAGTTTACTTACTGTAAACCCACAATATGTTTTACAGTAAGATGACATCATCTCTTACTATCCTACAATTTTAATGTGAATATGCGCGTGTTCTCTTACAGTATGTTCTCACAGGTGTGCTTGACTGCTGTCTCGTGTTGCTGTAACAGATGTAACGTTACTTTACAGTTGAGGTCAGGTTTAGCTCCACTTAGTCAGCAGCGTAATTCAGTGCAAATGTTGTGTTGTTGTCGTGTTAGTTTAATTGTCACTGGTTAAGGAAATGCACACACTGGCGCCGTGTTCGCGCGCTGCACCATAATTTAACTCGCAATCCTTGTTTTCCTTTTCCTCTAATGGCCATTCTCTCCTTAACGACTCCCAGAAGATGTTCGTTGTGGAAACATTTGCATGCGTGCGCATGCACACGTCCGCGCGCCGCTGCAGAGGGACTCAAAGGCGAACGCAGCCTATGTCCCTCCGTCACATTAAAAAGCCAATTTCTTTTTAATAGCAACAACAGCTGGAGTTGACAAGGGCTGCGTCTGCTGATGGAGCAAAGCGCTCACAGCTCAGGCCCAGCTTTCTGCCTCATTACAGAAACAGGAGCGAGCGAGAGGGAGAAAGAGAGAGAGAGAGTAAGTGGGGAGTTGAGGAGGAGTAGATGGAGAAGTGGGGGGAAAAAAGGATGTAGCCTGTGCACTCTGAGGCAGGTGTTAGACATGTTTTGGTGTCGTGTAATGTAAAACACTCGACTGAGAGTGTACTGGTGTGGGGAGATGTACAGCTGAAGAGAAAAATTGTTATCATTAGGCATGATGGGTACCTTATAGCACAGTGTTAACTCACAAGTCACACTTCCGTGTGTGTGTGTGTGTGTGTGTGTGTGTGTGTGTGTGTGTGTGTGTGTGTGTGTGTGTGTGTGTGCGCGTGCGCGTGCGCGTGCGCGTGCGCGTGTGTGTGTGTGTGTGTCCTCCCTCTCAGTGCACCTGGCTGAGTCCCAGGAGATGGCTGAATCTGCAAGAGTACCAGAGCAAGAAGCTGATGCAAGAGAGTGGCGTGGCTGTCCAGCGCTTCTATGTGGCCGACACCGCTTCAGAGGCCCTGGAGGCTGCAAAGAGACTCGGTGAGTAGAGAGGGTTTCTGCAGAGGAAGAGGCAGCCTTCCTCTTCTAATCAGTTGGTACTGATGTCTAAACTATTGTATGTGTTCAAAAAGTATCATGTTTTTACTTTGAGATATGCTTCAGGTGACTAATTTTAGACTTGTGATGCTGTGTTTATTTATATAATTTTATAAGGAGCTTAACATTCAGAAGGAAGACATAAATGTGGAAGATGTAAACTTTAAGTCAAATTATTTGATTAAAGGCTTGATGTCGTCGGTTTAATCACGGCTTAAACCAGTAATCTTGACTGCAGCAACACGAGGCTTGTTGAAATCCAAGCGTTAACCACGTGGCCACAACAATCCTCTTGTCCTGTACATTTTCCCCATCAGCCAATTCTGTGGATAATACATGAGCTTTCTGGTTTTCCACACTGGTTCCAGTGTCACGTTGGTGCCGCTGTACAGCCGAGCGCCGCGGAACCTTAAGACTCCCATTTGTTCCGCACTGCTCTTTGGCCCCGCTACAGGATGTGCAAAGGCTGTAGTTAATCAGGGCTGAAGTTTTATCAAGTTTAATCGTGTCTTTATGCTGTTTGCTTATGTGTGGAAGGCTGTGTTGTTTCTGAGCTTTTTCAGCTTAGTGCCTGTTCGGTTTTTCGTCACGGCTCTCATCCGTGCTAATTTGTCTCGCAACCTCTCGTATTCAGTTCCTCTTGCTTTACACGCTTTTTTGGTTTTAATTTATTTATTTCTAATCCTTGGTTACAGTTTGTTTTGTGCCCCCCCCCCCCAACACTCACACAGAGCCATTGTATGGAAGTGACTGAAAGTTTAATTTTGTTTCTTCACAATTGTACTTGCATGAACAAAGATGATTTAACACACATTTGTATGCACCCACACATAGCTTTCTCTTTCCATCCCCTACATTCCCTGTTCGACTTTCCTCCCACACACCAAACTGCCCAACACATACAGTGTATATTTCCACCCTCAGCTTTATATTTTATTCAGTGTTCTCTCCAACTGCTGCAACAGCTTTCTGATAGTGCATCCAGTTTGGTTGTCAGCCAGTGAGGTGCCACTCTCCCCGCTCCCTTTGGGCTCCAGCGCCTTGGGTACTGCTTTCAGTGGCCCCTGCTTACGATGTAGACAAAGATAAACTGAAAAGCAGGAGGAGGAGATATATTTTCATGACGGCACCTGTATTGCTCAATAGAGCGGGACATTGAGAGGCAGAAAACGTGGAATGGAGGAGTTGGCGAGGAGAGGGCAGCTTATTAAAACCCAACCTAGACTAAAGCGGCAAATAACCCTGGGCTTTTTTTAGCTGCTCGCAACAGACGGGAGCGTTTGTCCATACAGTTGCTATGACATTACCTAAAGGTGTTGCATTAAAAGACATAAAACATTTAATGCTCAGCTGAGAAATGTGGCGAAAGAAAACTGAAGAATATTTATCATTCCAGATTATTTACTGCAGCAGGGGTCATGGCATGACCGCAGTATAATTTAACAATGTTCTGTTATTGCTGGGTTATTTTTCAACCGATGTTTCAGCCCCAGTAACTGAGAAATCGCAGTTTCTGCGGCGGTTCATTGATTTCTACCAGATGAGCAAGACATATGTTAAATTGCCTCATACATTAGATCTTAATTAGTAACGGTGCATCTGAAATAACTATGGCTGCGACCACTCACATCACAAGTGTTTGTAAATTCCCGGCAAACTGAAAAAGGACCAGTGCACATTTTTGCACCTCTGGCAGTAATTTGCAGATGCTTAGTGAATCAGCTCTCCTCCTCCCACAGCACATTTCACAGCTGCTTTATCATCTCGTCTCTATTTATGCACAAATCTTTGTTGAGATTCTTTGTAAATGTGTGCACTGTTCTCTCACGCGGTTCTTATAAAGAAGCATCCCCCAATGCTTAATTCCGTTGCTGTGTCTGCTCTTGACTCTGTTACCAGACCATATAGGCCATATATGAGTAGGGTGGATGTGAAGCCAGGCCTGGATGGAGCTCCCCTTCATGAGGATGAGGATCAGATGGGGTGTTTTGTGTGGGATTCTCTATCCAGCTCGGAGTTAAGCAACGGAAGCGCAGACATACATAAATGAAAGAGATGTAGGAAAAGCTTGTAAGCGCACAGACATATACAATAACACACCCGCACACACACACACACCAACCAGTGTTGTCTTCGAAGCTACGCACTCTTAACCATAAAGTGTTTAAGCTGACAGTTCAATTGCAGCTTTGCTACAGAGAAACTCTCATTCCTGTCATGTACGGCCAAGTGGTCCATCTCTCCTAAAGTGGACACAGGCTGATTATATTATGGTTAAGTAGAAAGAGGTTACACTCTTTCTTCCTCTCCATCAAAACGTAAAAAAGAAAATATCCGACACGCACCATTGATTCTCTTTAACTTGAATGACAACTCTTGGGGAAAGTTTGCGTTGTGGCAGATGGGTGAATTGCGACCAGCTAATGGCGCATGGAATTTTGGCTTTGATTTCTGTGGCGCCACACTGGGTGAGCTGTGCAGGGAGTCATCAGCGTGTTGAAGTGTGTGTATTGTGCGCTCCTCAAGAGTGGCACCCAAGTCCTGGTACCTGTCCAAGACCAATGACCCATATCCATTACTTCTTTTTTCTTTGTAAATGCTAAAATAATCTTTTATGTTGGATTTCATACAAACTTACCTTACATACTGACTATGGGAAAATACTTTTTATTCTCAATACCTGAGATGTGCTTTACTACTCAGGGTTATTTCAGGTAAATGGAGAAGGTACAAGTAAACAGTTATGTAGCAGCATCAATAATTGATTTGTGTAATGTGATGCTACTACTGCACGATGCAATCAAGTTATACCAGCTCCTCTAGTCTCATAGTTCCTAAAACACGACCCGAACGAGGTCATAGCCCATCGCAGATGTTCACCTCAGTGCTTCTTTGTGCTAATGTAACAACAAAGAACTTCACCGGAGCACCATAATTCACACATCAATTAGTAATGGCAATGATACATTTAGAAAAGGATGATGTCATGGAGAGGATTGCACATTAAAATTGACTAACGGTGTGTGTCACGCATTTACTGTTTTTACGAGGGAGCTTAGTTTGGCCCTCAGAGGAGCAATGCATGTTGTATGGCACCAGTGCATTTCCACCTAAAGGTGTACAGCAACAAGAGCATCTCACTGTAAATCATCGGAGGCTTTTGTGACATTTAATGCTTTGCTATTACGTTGTAAGGGGAGTAAACCCGTCGTAGATATATAGCACATTGATATGGAGAAGTTGCAGGATTTGAGCAAAAGCTCGGCCCGCTATGTATGCTGTGTTTTGAGGCGCCGGAGAAGCTCTGGTAATGAATATGGATTGTGTGTTGGCCTTTGTAGCAGACATGTACTTCCATAAGCAGGCACATAAATATCCCCACACATACACATACCTGTGCCCTACAACAGCCAAAGAGAATGTGATTATGCAGTCCACTTTGTGTGTGCGCGCCACCCACTTGACAGATGCATCTGTTGAGCAAATCTTGATGGATTTTCCATCTGAATTTTAAATCAAAACCACATTTTCCCTTTCCCCTGCTTGATGCGAGAGCCCCTCATGTCTGCCATGCCTCTTACCTCCCCCAGCAATCATTCATTGACAAAGCAGCAATGAAAGAAAACATTGCTTTGAGTTTTTATTTCACTGTGTCTTCACTGGATGTTGGGCCCGTGTGATGAATGGCAGCACCATATAGTGCTGTAGCTCATATCAGATGTGTTCAGAATATGCTTGTCCCTTTTTACGCGTGTCACCTTCCTGACTTTGACAAACTGTTGTGATCGGTATCCCTCTGTTATTGTTCTTTCTTGTTTTTAAAGTTAGATCATTTTTTTTAACTCCTCATTTCCTTCTGTCTGAATCCACCGCTCTTCTCCACTTTTCAGCGCTCAGCATTGTCTCACTGTCAGAATGACAATTAACAGAGGTACAGTAGGAAACGCTTGCATTCATTTGATGAATATTTTTCTGTATGTCATGGTTTTATGCACAACTTTCAAATCTCATGTGTGCTTATTAGCAAAATACTTAGTTTGAAATGTTGGTTACACTGAATCATGGTAAGCTTCCTTGACATTAATCAGCTCTTTGATCGTGAAGTGTGAAGGTAAAATGCACAAACAAATACTGATGTGCTTAAAACATTCGGCTGGTCAGGTTTTCAGATCAGGAAAATACATAATTGCATTAGCATGCTTTATAGTTTGTTTTTCTAATAAGGACAGAGGCTTTTTTTGATTATTGCCAATTTTCAAGAGCCCTTAATTCAAGTCAATGGAGCTCACGCTGTGTCTCAAATTATGTGAAAATCAAAGTAGCTCGAGGCCAAGGGCACAGTTGTGTGATTGTTTTAAGTTTGCTCATTTAGTTGTCTGTTCCCTGTGGCAGCTCAGTCCCCTGAACGTCTCTGGCCAGTGATCAGCAAATTGAGACAGATATAATCCATTAAGCCATAATAAGACAAATTTGAAGACAATGTCGAATTGTTCATTCAAAAACATCTCACACATATAGTGTCTATCAATAAATTCTCTGATCCACATGTCCTCATGAGAGTCATGAGGATGTGGGGAGCGGCACATACACAGACATGTAATATACATTTACATGTACACTCACTCCTCCTGCTCAGGCGTTTTGGATTGACCCATTAACCTCTTGGTCTTTGGACAGTGGGAGAAAGGCAGAGTACATAGAGAGAACCCAAGCAGACATGGAGGCAACATGCAAGCGACACTTGGCTGACCTTGAGACTCCAAACCAGGTCCTTCTGCTGTGAGCTGACAGTTCTCTAGCATCCAACAAAATAGTGTTACCCACAGAAGCACTTCTATAAATACAATCAACCTTAAAATGGAGCCAGCTGTAAACACCTATGTATTAAAAAAACAACCATGTATTGAAATGAAAGAACAGAAATCCAAGCAGATTATCGCATTTACTGTGGCTCATAGGTCAGATTCAAGGCATGGACTGCTTACCTGTAGCACTGAAGCCTACAGTGCCGCAGTTACTTGAGTGTAAGGTGAGGTCTGAGAAAGTCTTAGTTACTTAGCAAAGATGGGTTCAGTTAAAATAAAAACATGCTAATGTAGGTGTGACTGTAGAAGAAATCTCATTTTGTTCATTATATTAGTGAATCAGCGGGATAGGCTGATTTAGTGGTGGTTGTGATGCACATGAATGGATTACCGGTGTGAAACCGACCGCCGCATGCCAAGACGCGCGTGCTCACACCCTGGGCTTCCTGCATTTGCGGCGCTATGAGTGGTTCCGTTTACCCTGGCGAGGCGCGGAGGAGCGTTTACACCTCCGACTGGGCCTGGCGCTCGTATAGAAGATCAGCTACGACGCGCCATATGCTTCTCCACCAGCCCGACGAGCTGCAGCCATCTGCCGCAGTAGCACTCGGTCCGCCGCGGGCATCGCCGTGGAACTTCCTCGTCCGCTTGTGACGTCTGCATCGCACCCGTGTCCCCCCTCATAACGACCCCCACCCCCCCGTTCTGCTTTCTGGCTGCTTTTCATTAGCAGGCTCTCGACAGAGACACTTCTGGCACTTTGTTTAATGCCACGCTTCTATATGGTTTGTCCTCAGCGACGGAGCCATTATCTGGATACATTCACCCTGAATTGCATAGCGAAGTTGTTTGAAGCAATGCAAAGGTGTAGTTATATATTTCTGGTTTTGCGGCTGCTTTCCTTCTGTGTTCCTTTTCTCCGACTTCACTTCCGTTCCACTTCTTGCCGACCTGGGTTTGCAACAGCGCAAATGTTTCATGAGGCTCTTCGTTTGTCATTGCACTCTCCTCTCTTTGTGTGTGATGCTGATCCTGTCACACCAGTGACCAAGAAAATGTTTAGGCAAACAAACATTTCATAGTCAGGGTTAATATAAGTTGCTTTCATACGTGGAACCTACTTTGTTTTCGGAGCAGAGAAATATTTAGCCGTCAAACATGGTTGGGCCATGTAAGACGGTGGACTCTCTTTGCACATCGCCTCCCTTCTTATTCACGTTGTCCCCAGTGGAGCCACCGTATGCATTTGAACACTTCAAGCTCCTTTTAAAGACCACTTTCATCTTCCCACCTCAGGAAAAAAGGAGTTCCCGGTGAAAAGCTCTGACAGTAGCGGTTAGTGCATTAGGGTTCTCTCAGCTCTAAGCGGACCCTCTTAAGGCTGTGTGACTTTCTGTGTATATGTACACCAGCTGGCGCCCATGTCATGGCTGCTTCTTGTCAGCCACTGGAGCTGCTGATCGTCCATCTCACCTGATCTATCGGTAGCCTCTTCATCTAAAAGACATAGAAAGCTCAGTCTTAGAGGATATTGCCCTTTAACTGTTCCATCCCCATGCTTTTATTGCCAGTCCATTCATTCCCATTATTAGGAGTAGTTACCATTTCCTTCTTCACTGTTTCCAGTGAAAGTATGTTTCTTGACTATGAAACAAGAAGCAACATGCACTGTTCCATGATGTTCATTTCACATACTGTATGTGAGCATTCTGATTCTTGAGCCTGCTGCACAAACAATTGAAGTAAGCAACTCAAGATAATGATAATAATTCTAGCAATTTATGATTAAAATAACCTTTGCTAAAATCAAAACCAAACACCAAGTAATTTCTGTCATCACATGTAACTACATTACAGTGACATACTGAATGTAGTAGTACTGTGTGTGACCTTTTCCTTAATGCAGTTGGTTAATATCTGGCTTTCAGATGAATTAAAATGTGTTGATAACTCTCACACTAGTGATATTTGGCAATGTTGTGTTTGTCCAATTCATACTCAAAAAGCAATAAGTGTTCTGTCTCTCTGACAGTCACATACTGCAAATGCTGTTTGCATAGGAACAAACAACACAGTTGCGTAATAGCTGAGTAATATATTGTTAGAATGCTCATTGCCTCTGTTTGTTCGTTCATCTGGAACAATTGTGGTTTCTCAGGCTTATATACACTTACAAGAATGATCTGGCCTGTGCGTGCTAATAAAAGAAATGTGCCCCCATTAACTGTGCTGCTGCTGTTTTAAACAGCCATATTGCTTATAGTGTCCACGTAAAGAGATTGAGGTTTATTTACATAACTATTAACTGGTAATGTCAAGTCAAAACACTATTGGTTTTTCTGCATTTTACTCACACTTTGTGACCTTTCTCTTCTCCTTTGCTTTAGGCCCTCTCTTTTAAGCTGCCTCATCTCTTATCGTCCATTTTCTCCAGTGCTTTCTCTTCACTTTGTTCTGTTTTTGCTCCATTGTGTCTGTTTTACTTTGTTGCTGCTTCTTTCTTTGTCTGCATTTTCCAATCCAAAGAGTCTTGATAAAATAAACTTTTGTTTCAGCGCCCTCAATTGCCATTTCAATTATATGGTAGAGGCAAATACGTGCAAGGGGTGAACCTCAGCTTTAGTTGCCTCCAGTAGACAGAAGACACTGGCCTGCTGCAAATGAAGACATATGTTCGTCTGAAGATGTTTTTGCCTTCGCGTCCTGCCAAGATAACACATTTATTGAGTAGAAAAAATCAGGAGCAGCTGATTAAAAAGGAATTAACACCAGTGCTGTTGCAGACTGACAAACACTGCACCGGTGTTAGTAAACATTTTCTACACCTGGGTATCACTGCTAACACTTCAGAGAGGAAAACTGTACTGAGGCCCATGGGTAAAAACAAGAGCCGGACTCGGATGACATACCCAGGAACACCTTCCTGTGCCCTCGCCAAAGACCTGTTACCGCCACATATATTAGTTGGCTAAGAAAAAAAGCCATGCATTGGAGATTGTCTTAACAGCTGTAAATAGGCTTTGCAGGGTAAAGCGGCCTGTCTTTCAACGAGATGATTTCTGTAAGCAGCTTAGTGTTTCCACCTCCTCATTACGCATCCTCACCTATTCATGTTCTGGGTGAGACGTGGAATTATTTCTCACACATCCCTTCTATCGTATTAGGATAATGCTAATGTGCCAGTGGAATTAAACATGTAGCCTATTATCTGTTGTCAGGGTACATGGATGTGGGCTACGTGGTTGCGTTAGCATGTGCTGGAGGAAAGGGTTCGGTAGAGCAAGTAGAAATTGCCATAGTCCAGTGTAATGGACAAATGGTAAGCAGTCCGCTTGCCCCCCATTACATCATCAAGGGTTTAAAATAGTTTTATCTACTAACTGATCGATCCCATTCCTGTCATCAATTATGTGTGAGAATCTACTGTTTGGTTGCAAACAGAAAATGTTCTAAATTTTTAAAAAGCGATACACTTCGTATTTTTCTAGTTAACTCACTCGTGATGTGACTTCGTACGAGTGGACGTCTTCACAGAGGTTTGGGTATCGAGACAAATGATTCTCCCTACAGATATGCCCGTGGTCATTTTGCATGCGTCATTCCATAGCGCCATTATCGTTGCTGTCACCCCTCTGGTTGTATGGCAATGAAAAACTCTGAGCCAGAGGTTTGAACTACACCTCTCTATCATGGCGAGAAGATCGGGGCCATCTCAGGATGTCATTAGAAGTGCTGTGGACGTCTGAAGGCTAGGTGGACTTGTCGTCTAATGAGGAGCCAGCCGTCATGCGAGCGCTTGTCTGGAGGAGGTGTCACACAGAGGTGCCACTCTCCGTCCAGGACGCTGATATTTTTCACCACTGAGTAGCACGGAGACTGCATCATTAGAGGCAGAGATGGACATGGGGACGATGGGCCTAACCAGACAAGACAGTGAGATGGTAATGATATATAACATTGTACCGAACAAAAAGGTCAGTTTTTTTTTTTTCCTCCTGACATTTTTGAGTCTAAATCAATTCTCAACATTTGCTCTTACTTACCTGCGGCAAGAAGGTTTTGTGAAGTGCGGTTAGGATTTATTAATCTGTTTGATTTTTTTCTATGCCAGCTGAACCAGCAAACACGTTTTGCTCCAACCAAAGACATCGTATGTCAAGGTAGAGGCAGAAGTGAAAGGATTATGTTCTTATCTTTCCTTTTGGTTCGTCCGCCATGTCGCCGTGAATGGAGAAACATTTTTTGGTTTGACCTTTTCACAGTCTGGAAGAACTAGAGGCGGTGAAAGTGTATAGAAAGCTCAAATTGCCAAGATAATATCAGCTTAACTACTGTGGTTAATTGTAATCACTGTACAGTGACTTTATACAGTATATTAAACACAGCCTGCTCTATTGTAAATTAAAGGATTGTGTTGAGGCTGCAAGTGCGAACAGAACCAAAACAAGTTCAGAAATCCAGTCGTCTACACCCAAGACATTTAGGCTCAAGATCAAGAGATTCATAAGAGAGATGAAAGTTGAGCTTCACAGATGAGGCTGTATAATTTGAAACAGGCCTCATCTTCCTTCAAGCTTTGAACTTTCTTTCAATTTTATTGATCCTCTCATCAGAACTTTGTTCCAGAATGTGACTCTGCTGTGTTCTGTGCAGTGGGTTTCTACAGTCTTTCACTGACTCTTACTGTGCTGCCTCAGTGTCTGTCCAATCCTTGTCATACATTTCTCTCTATTCTTAGATTCACAGTGAATGATTTTCTTCCACAGGCAACAGTCTGGCCTTTTGGGATGTATTATTTTACCACCAAATGCAACATTCACAGGTGGAACTCCAGGCTGAACTGAGGGTTTATATTTTATTTTATTTTATCAGTCTTGCGTGACACAACTAACAGTAACAAGACCACCTCTAATTGCATGTTCTGATACTTTTAAGCCCAAGCTTTGGGATGATCTAACACAAAGGGCTGTGTTTATTGTTAGATTGCTTTTACATAACGATTAAAATTCCTTAACATTCTCAACCATTGTCTTATCATTTGATTTTAAACCCACGTGTCTTCAGTGCATGGCATATACTGACCTTTCTATGTAAATCATCTAAAAACACCCTGAACATATTCTGCTTTCTTCTCATGCAAATGCATTATTCTTATGGGAGGATTCCCCTCTAAGTCTTTTCATTTTTGTGCTGTCTATTGTGCTTTTGCTACAGTAGGTTACGAGTCCATTGTTCCCAGTGCGAGCCATGGATATGACACAGCACAAACCCTGTGGTGAAGCGAATCAAAACCGAGAGCCATTTCAAAGCTTTCTGTAGCTATTAATATGCAGTTGACAACATAATTGAGGTTATTTAAAGACGCGCCATGTGCCTCTAGATGGAAGCAAACGGAAGCGCAGATTGTTGTTCTTTCTACTTATAGTTCTGCAGCACCCCTAAATTCTATTTCAGATGCTGGTAACTAATTCCAAACAATACTGGCAGGAAGATTTTCACGCCTACAACATTTGTGTTAATGGTCTTGCAAACTGACATCTCGGACCTTAATTTTTTTCTAAAGACAAATTTCTGCCGGTTTGGCAGCAATAAGCACTCATAACGAGGACGTGTGCTGTTATGATGAGAACAGATGCTAAAGGTTGGGGTCTTTTTTGTTTTTATTTCTTCCATTCTCTCCGGTTTTAATTGCATTTTTCCATAGGAAGGCCCGGGCTTGCGGTGGTGTTTGATCATAGCCGTGTGTGCGCTTGTTTGTTTTTCTTTTCCCTCCCAAGAGTTTCATTAGTCTTCTCCATTTAGCCGCCACATTACTTTCATTACAACATGTATGCATGTTGGGAAAAGCTGCCCTGATCTTTTTCTCTCTCCATGCAGATGGTAGCCACGTCTTACTCTCTCTAGATTGGCGCTCGGCCTATATTTGTCCCCTACCAGCCAGCATTCGCCTCATGGCGCAGCCTCGCAGGCTTAATTAAATATCAGACCTAAGCTAATTCTGGTGGTGGGCACCCGAGGGCTTTGTGGAAAGAAAGGCGGAGGGCGCACAAAAGAAAAGGGGGTGAAATAGACTGATTGTAGGAGTAACCTCCTCCTTGCCAACTTGCGGTGAGTGGCAAGCAGACTGGGAGTTGATTTGCAGTCATTACTAGGAAATGAGTAGGGCCCGAGGATGATGATCACATATTTTCAGTGCGATGTGACTGGAGATGTTGTGCAATGTTAATCTCATCTTCCGTGTCCCCGAGACATATAAAATAAATGGAGATGAAACCCTTTCGCACCATCTTCACAGTGGGGCCATGTGTGATACAAATGGACCTGATTATGCAATGGCTTCTGCCTGTCCCCAAGAAAAGGGTTCTCATTTAGCCATTAGCCAGCCTCAGTAGCCAGCAGTTCTAATTATCACGACTGCATGAAGCTGAGACATTATTTGTATGTGCACAACGAAGCATCCTAGCCAGGAATGAAATCTATACAATATGCAGTGTTTTAGCTCCGTTATGTTGACTCTGGCTTTTCACAGCATGAGCGTTGTGCGTTGGATCCCACGTCTCTCATAGTGTTGGATCGCCCCGTCTTTAACCTCGCCATGTTCGCTGTGATGCTTGGGGACATTGAAACCATCTCCATTTATTTCGGCAGAGTGGTGTCACAAAGTTAAATCTCTGGAGGTTTTTTCCCTCTTTGTTTTTTTCCTTTTGTAAAAGTTTCCCGTTATCATCAGGCCGTAATTGCTGATACGGCTGCAATAGCTGGTGTAGCGCATAATAAGCAGGTTTTCTGTCAATTACTAGTGCAGCAGGAATGAACACCTGCCTTGTTCTCACCCCATTACCTTCCCTGGCACATTACATGCCTTTTAATATATTTAATATATAATATATCTTTAAAACACCTATCTTGCTTTTTCAGGTCCTCATCACCGTGTCAATATCTGTGGCTTTTTTTTACACCTCAAACAATGCAGTGTTCCGTACTACAACTTTGTTCCTGCACTTGTTTCTTTTTTTCCCCCTTTAAAGCAAAAGCCATTTCCTCTGTGCCGTCCCTCTCCGCTGCACATGCCCGCAGGACACTCTATTTCATCTGGCTTTGAACTCTTTTTAATTTTGCGCAGTAGCAGTTTTTTATTAACATATTTATTCATTTATGACTCCACTGAAAGCCCTTTGCATATGAGCACACCTTTCCTCCCGCTTTCGTTCTTCCCCCTCAGCTCTCCGCAGAGGACCGGGCTTCATAACTGCAGTGTTGGTTTAATCCCTGCCACCCTGTCGGAGGCTATTTTCTGTGGGCCCTTTTTGTTAAGACGGCGCCAGAGCGCAGCCTGAGTTTTTCCACGTTCCCCAGCTCGCCGGCTTCTGTCTAGGCTGCTACTTGTACTGGTCTGTTTTTCCAAGGGTGGAGCGTGTCTCTGGCCCCCAAGGTCAACTCATCTTCCTGGCCAATACACAGTGGATCTTCCTCCTCCACCATCCTTACCGCTCTCTTTCCCCTGAAGGAGACCACCTGTCAATGGCTGAACTCCCCCACCTATATAATAAAATGAATCAAAATGTGAGGGGCCGCATCAGGATCCGAGTTCTCACAAGGTTGTAGTGACAGTGAAGGGGATACACTGTATGTAAGGTATAATTAGATGAAAGTCCTACGAAGAAATGAACCTTTTGACCAAGAAAATGTCTGAATGTATGTAACAGTCACCGTGGTTTAGACACCTTTGTGAGTTTCATTGTGCATGCTGTCATTGCTACGTTAAGATTAGTAATCCTGGGTAATTTTCCTTGTGGATGGCAGTAAAGTGTTGCTTCAGTTTTTTTTCCTGACTTTATTCCAATTATTTTTACACATCGCACTCACCTTTTTTTGTACCTTCCTCTTTTCTTTCAATCAAGATAAGTGTCAGACTCTCAGACATTCGCGAAGCTGAGCCTAACCCTTGAAGTGCTCTGTGTCACTTTCTGTCTTTCTTGTCTCTCTCGTGTTTCTCATCTGTTTTTTCCCCCCTCCGTCTTTCAGATGCAAAGGAGATTGTGCTGAAAGCTCAGATTCTAGCAGGGGGCAGAGGCAAGGGTGTGTTCAACAGTGGCCTTAAAGGTGGAGTGCACTTAACCAAAGAGTAAGTATGCCCCATTGTGCATTTCAAACAGTGAGCTACTGTAGGAGATGAATTCATATTTTTTTTCCCCCGTCTGTGACGACGTCTTCTAAGTAGGTAGGCTCAAAGAGCTCTGTGAAGATGCTCCCTAGGTACAAAGACGCAGTCAGGATTACATTTGCTGCAAGTAAACTGCTTTCTTTCTCCCACTGCCTCGTTTTAGAACAACTAACCTCAATTAACAGTTAAATAAAGGATTTTAGGCTTGGCAGAAGCTCGATGCACCCCACACTGAGAGTGTTTCTCGCAGGTTTATTGGGTTTTATGTCACTGCTGAGCTTTATTTTCTTCTCCTTCACAATTACGGGGATGATGCTGTCCTTCCAACGAGGGCTTAGTTCTGCATTTTCCAACCTTCCCTGTACAACGCCGCTGCCTTTTTTATTATAGGTGCTTACCATTTACTGCCGCCTTAAAGGCAAAAAAAAGGGTGATTTATGACAGTTGTCCTGGAAATGTATCATCGTCACCCTACTTTAAGGTTGGCAATGGCCGGAAACTTTTTCAAAGTGAGATATGCTGAAGTTCATTGTCCCCAGACAGTGACACGAGTGCAGAGTTCAACTTCCTCTCATCTATCAAAGAATGAATACAACCGCTGGCTTCATTTGTATTCACTTACAAAACCAGAGCAGCCGAAAAGCAGCAGCCCTGGCATGCAGACTGCCTTTAAACAGAGAGGATGCGTGGAGGTTCATTCGCAGTGATGTGTAGATGTAGCAAAGTGCCTCCAAAAGCTGTGCTTTGTCAGAATCTGTTACATTAATGCCTAGACAGAGCTGAGGCAAATCTCTCTGTAAATGAACAAGAGGAGCGCGGAAGACTCGCACCTTCTTCTCTTTCATTCTGCAAGGGATGTTTTCAACAGTAAAAGGCATCTCGCTTGACCTGTGATCTCTCCTTCAGCCCTGCAGTGGTCGGCGAGCTGGCCGGCAAGATGCTAGGCTTCAACCTGACTACCAAGCAGACGCCTAAAGACGGAGTGAAAGTGAAAACGGTGAGCCAATGATCAGACAGCCCAATGTCCTCTGCTTTTTTGTGATGTTTGGATTTCTTTCTTTCTGACCCCATTTCAAGGCATTTTAACTTCAGTAATGCAGCTCTGTAAAATTAATGGCTGTGAACGCTGTCGGGTTCTAACGTTCTTGTTATAGGTTTTTTTACTAGATAAAAATAGTAGCTGTCCACTGGTGTTTACTGTGGGTTTCGACTGGTTGCTGTCGTGGCTCGTTGCATAAATTGAGCTGAGCCCAGTGTGAATTTAAACTGGTAAACAATAGTTTCTGTTTGCCACTAACAAGCAGAAATATTGTTTTCTGTCCTTGCATGCTGCATGCTGTACCTCCTCAGAACAGACATTTCCAGGTGATGAAGCCTTTCTTACGCTGAACGCACGCACGCACACACACACACACACACACACACACACACACACACACACACACACACACACACACACACACACACTTGTTTATCCAGATACTACCTACCTACCAGCTCCTTTTCCCACTGCAGAGTTTAGATGGAATCAAATGCCTGTCACATTTGAAAGTGTCACACTTTTGTAGAAACCACCCTGCAGCAGAGGACATTCACTTGCTCTGAATTCATTTTGCATCTTGGAGGCAGAGGGGGAAAAGCTCCCAAACAACAAAGTACACAGGATTTAATATGAGCTTTTCAGGACCTGGATTTGACCCTGCATTTGCCTCCAAAAGATGCACATTCTCTTAACATTTCATTCGCAAAGCGCCTACCAATGGAATGGAAAAAAGTTTTAAAATCGGGCCTGCAATTTAGTATTCGCCATTTGGAACCATTCTAAATCAGGAGCTGGCGCAGTGAGGGCCTAGTCTGTCAGATGACAGCCAGAGATTAGCTGTCACTTTGCCACTGGAGGTTATATCGACGCACACTTTGTACCCAACCATAGAGCAGGGCACACTACAGAAAAAGGACAGCACGTCTACATCACCTACATGGACTTGATGCTAGAACTCTTATAAAGCCAAGAGGAGGGGAAGGTGAGACAGAGTATGAAGGAAAGCGGTGGAAAAACACCGAGACAAAACTGGTTTGACGGGGGAAGGAATGGCCTCATGGGAGCGGAATGTTTCGTTTCACTGAAGTATCAGGCTTCAAGTCAAATGACTGGGAACTTAGAAGAGTGACTGACTGGGGGAGACAACATTTAGACAAGGAGATAGGAGTGGTGCCTGTTAACATGAAGCATGGAGGAGGGCTATCCATTCTCATTCACTGGGTGATGGGGTGGAAACCAAACATAAGGCCTGTGCCCGTTCGTACACTCCACCCAGAAAAACTGCAGCCCATTAACCACAACAGATTTGTCTTTCTCCTGATTCTGTTCAATGTGAAAACAAGGCAGAATTGCTAAATAAAACTTTTTTTTTTTTTTTTTGCTGGACCTTGTTTAGGTGATGGTTGCTGAGGCCCTGGACATTAGCAGGGAGACCTACTTCGCCATCCTAATGGACCGCGCCTGTAACGGACCTGTGATGGTGGGCAGCCCCCAGGGAGGCGTGGACATCGAGGAGGTGGCCGCCAAGAGCCCAGAACTGATCTTTAAGGTATTTAAACTTACGTGTTATATTACACTGCTCAGTCTTATCTGGGATGATGATGTTGTTTATCAAAAGACCTAACTCCATCATTCACAAAGGTTATATTATTCTTGACACCGTGCCAGGGCTGCGTAGTCTAGTGGGTTTTACAGGTGGAATTTGTTCTGCTAATTTAGTTAAATTTATTGTCATGGCACAGCAACAGCTGTACATCATGCTCCCACACAGCAACGCTGGAGCCGAACATTAACAGACACAGACACACATGAAGACGCCGTCTGTGTTTTTTATTGCCATTAATTAGACGTCATTTACAGGACTCGATGCGCTGTAGTTACTTTACTACGTGGCGACAGATCGTTGTCATTGTCAGCAGATGTACAGCTTAACCATTGCAGATGGAGTTTGCCTAATGTTATATATTGCTCTCCTGCTATTATATGCAGATGTAGTCCATCATTTTACTACACAGCTGTGGTGTTGCTGTTTTAACACGCGCATAAATGGTCTAGACATAGTTTATACATTACAAACTCATTGTTTGTACCTGGAGTTATTTATTCATATTTTAGCTAATAACCCTATCTGAAAGTCAGTGGTCTTCTTTTCTGGCACCTTTCTACTGCTTCATATGGGTGTAGACAGTTTAACACATATGTCTGCTTTATTTTAGATAGGCCTGGAGTTTGAGCCGCCTATTCTCTCTCTCTTTTCTCTCTCTCACTCAATTAGTTCAT
This sequence comes from Betta splendens, assembly GCF_900634795.4. Classification (NCBI taxonomy): domain Eukaryota; kingdom Metazoa; phylum Chordata; class Actinopteri; order Anabantiformes; family Osphronemidae; genus Betta; species Betta splendens. Next base: position 604,200 of record NC_040885.2, on the reverse strand, counting down.
CTCCCTCTCTGTTTCACATTCTCTGTTCATCCTGCAGGAAGTCATAGATATATTTCAAGGCGTTCAAGACGACCAGGCTCTTCGCATGGCATCTAATTTGGGTTTCAAAGGACCTCTGCAGAGACAGGTAATGGGCACCAGAGTCTCACGATGCAAGAACAGCCAGGAAGATGTATGCACCAACACGCATATGCACAGCGAGCTGCACGCTTGTTTACAGAAATGCCAAACTTTTGCTATTATTAGTTTTCCAGAGGCGAGTTGTGAAGTGTCATTACACCAGACTCTGTTAGCAGGTGGTCCATTGTCAAATCTGGCAGTGAAACGCAGCAAAGTGACGGGTATATGGAGCTGACATCACTAATGAGACCCTTATTCGTTAGGACATAAAGCACATTTACTGATAGGAAGTGAATCCTGCAGTGAGGCTCAAAAAGCCTTCAATAGTCAACTTACAATTTAAAGGACAGTTACATGATTGTTTTCTCTTGTCAGCTGATGTTTTAAGATCAGAATTTGTGTGTTTGGATACATGTGGTTTATTTCAAAGCCATTTGTCACTTGGCTTCAGATCACTAATTAGTTCTTTCTTACACAGACATTTCTGCAATGACAATGAGACATCAGATTAACTCCGATTGTTAACATATCTATAACTGAGCCAAATGAATCTGCTTCTGAAAGAAATAGAGTCAAATTGTCTGAGTTTTGTTTGCATCCTATTGCATGTAATTCTTTATTTATTTTTTCGGGATTTATTGGCATTTATTCTGTCAGGGAAAGAAATGGAATGTGATTGGATAAGTGTTGGCATTGTCAGTGTGTGCTTATTGTTGGTTGCTCAGCTGCCAGGCTGTTTAATTCAGAGATAATTACAGTTCTTCAAAGTACCTTGACTTCCTAGAATGAGCTATGGGGTGACAGGATGTTTGGATGCAAATGTAGCAGTGTAAAGAATTCACTGAAACTGGTGGAGTGTGTGTGAAGCGGTGCCTTAGGACGTGTTTTAGCGCTTTGTCAAGCTATTATTATTACTTACATTACAGTTATGATGACATTACCCCATTTCTGCGTTGCTGCGTTCACTGACCATATTTATCTGTGGTCCCCTTGAGGTTTGTAGCCATTAATCTTGTGAGCAACCCTATAACAAAATTGTGCTGCTACTACAGCCACAGGTTGCATTTTTGTTAGAATCTTATCCACATTCTCTACATGTGTATTTCTCACCTATACATATTTCTCACCCTTTGAGGAGAAGAATTTGTTTTGCGACACACACATTTATGCAGAACAAACCCAAACAGAGTGATGCCGATGGTTTACTGGATGTGGCCGTTTGCGAGAGGCTGAATGGCCTTGGCGGGGCCAGCTGCTCACAGCCCAACCATCAGGTAATTACTGTTCTCTGTGGACCTCACAGGCAGCAGATCAGATTAAGAGGCTCTATGATCTGTTCCTGAAAGTCGACGCCACTCAAGTTGAAGTCAACCCTCTCGGAGAGACTCCCGAAGGACAAGGTACCTCGTATCGCAGGAAGTGTCTGTATTTGTGTGTGTAATGTGTGCATTGTGTGTCTGTGTTTGCATTTTTCCTTATTTCTGTCATCAATGAAACAAAACTACCCCTCAGTTAAAATAGAGAATATAATATTTCACTGTGGAGTCAGCTACTGATCACTGGCTGTAAGCTACAGAGACTTTTTCCTTGGGCACGACTGCACGTAAGAGTGTGAAGTATAATTGCAACACATTCACGTCAGCCTCTCGTCAGCGTGACTTTGTCGGAATCAAAATCGGAGTAGCTTCAGGGCACGGCGCTCTCCATATTCATAGCGTGTTTCGTTGTTGTTGATTAACTAAAGGCATACAGTCTATCATCATCTAATAATGAGGAATTCCAAATTACAGCGGCAGTTACAGATACATCCCTCATGTCATCAAAGAGCATCCTCTCAGGCATTTTCTATGAATATGTAAGAAAACATCTGATAAGCTTTATGCAGGGCGGCGGCAGGTCCTTAAATGACTCCACTTCAGTTGTGAGGATGGTTTCCAAAGACTTAAACATCACGGATGTTCTTTTTAGTTAGACTTCTTTATCTATAAATTAAGAAAATGTAAATCTCAGTATATTTGCCTGAGAAAATGTTTTTTGTATCCAGTTGTCTGCATTAGTACTGTTTAGAAATACAGTGATTAGGAAGTTATTGAAAGGGAAATCACAACAAACTTAAAAGCAAGAAATCCGCATCCTCTCTTAATTATAGCAGTATATTCAGTACAGGTTCAACCTATTGAATTAATTTGAAGCGGTTGGATTCCTCATTGTGCAGTAGAGCAGTAAACACTGTCAGTGTTGTCAGTCAACTCAACAAATATAAATTGTCACAGTGAGACGACGTCTAAATGCAAACCTCGATGTCGCCATTGTTATTCTGTGAAGGCTGCTTTAAACAGTGGCACTAATGTGAGATTAATGGATTTCTAAATTGGCAGTTGGCCCTGCTCAATAACTGACAGTCTCTCTGTTGTACCACATGAAAAACAATCCCATCAGTTGCCCCTTCCCTTGTCACTTGTCCAGCGAAATCCCTCTGGGATTTATGTAAAACAGATTATTAGATGTTTTGGTTTTGTTTTTGTTTTTTTCATAAAGTTAAACAGGATTTTAATGTTATATAAGCAAACTTTGCAGACATCCTTAAGCAAAAGCACACACTACAAAATTCTGAAGTGCTTGTTTTATTTTAGCTCAATGGAATAAACCGATATCACAAATATCCAGGAAACTTTCTCACAATGCTGATCCATAGCTGTTTGTTATCAGAAGTATCAGAAACAGAGACTACGGTGCTTTTTTTGGTGAGTGGGCATTAGTCCTGTAGGTTCTTGCTTCAGTTGCTAGTCAGAAAAGAACAACTTTACAGTAAACAATAGATACTGTAACCTTAAAAAAGTGCTATGATGCTGCTAATGTTGAACCTGCATCAAACTTAATTTTCCTCCCACAGAAAAAATGAGTTATTGTCTTTTGCACTGAACACAGATTGACTGTGATGTGTCCTATCAAGCTGCATTACAGCACTCAGATGATGTATCACTTTGATGTTATTTAGTCTCCCCCAAAACGGATTCTTGTTCAAAAGACGTTTTTATCAAAGATTGACGAGAGGAGTTCTCATGAATATTAATGATTTCAAAGGTTTGACTTTTTTCATTGGTGGAAATCAATCATATTTAGCTGAGAGGTATTGAGTTTCTATTTTTTTTTTTTTCAACCACCTTTTGCAGCAAAGAACGCTACTCTATGTTAAAAACAGCCCATTCTTTGGTTTGATTTGTTGGCGTCACAAGGGAGCGCAGCTATTTCCTCTTTAGTGCCCACCAGACGTGTTGGCAAGTGAAATTTCTCAAGGGTAGAATATTGGTATTTTTCTGTCTGATTTGGTAACAGCAGAATTTATTTTGTAGATGGACGACAATAATAGATGTGTCAAAACAAAACAGAGGGAATCATCTAGTGGGAGAGCTTTTTTACTTGGAGACACAGCACCCACCGGTGGTTCTCATTCCCAGGAGAGTCTTGTCTGCTGGATTTTCTGTGTCCATGAATGTGTTTTGCTTTTGTTTTGTTCTTCCTTCCTTTTATATGTCCCTTCAAACAGTTTTGCACCTTGTCTTGCTGTTACATATGCATTATCTGCCCATCTGTGCATCTGCAGTGCACCATTCGTGAGTAAGGCTTGTGCTGCAGATGACCATAGAGTACCAGCAAATGCATGTAGTTGTTAAAAAAGATTCCTAGGAACATTGTGGCCAAGCAAAACTGTCACCTTCTTTAAACCTTCTATTTACGTTTCTACATGTGCTGCAAAATACCCTATTTTTGAAATTTATGCCTGTTATTCTGCAGGTAGTTTCATTCAGTCTCTTTGAAATTCACTCTTTTTGAAGTGTAAAAAGAATGTCAATTTACTATTATGGTCTATGCCTCAGAGGCAGCATGAAAAACACATGCCCTAGTGATCCAACCTCTGAAATAATTAAGACCGGTAGGCCAAGGGGACATCTCTCAGTTCATTAATTTCAGCTTTTAAAATTCATAATTAGTGGGCTTTTTGATGGAATCTTTCTTTTCCTCTTCCCCTTAGCAGCCATCTTGCTCATTTCCACTTGTGTGCTCCTTTTGTTGTCATCCTTTTTTTTTCCCCCTGACTGAATCGTTTTTAAATTGTTTTTTCCTCTTTGTGTCTTTGCCCCAGTGGTTTGCTTTGATGCCAAGATCAACTTTGACGACAATGCCGAGTTCCGTCAGAAGGCCGTCTTCGCCATGGACGACATGACTGAGAGCGACCCCACGGAGATGCACGCAGCCAAATGGGACCTCAAATATATTGGACTGGATGGAAACATCGCCTGCTTTGGTATGGAGACATAACCCTGTTATACTGTAGCACACACACTCCAGCCGCTTCTCCCATAAGCAAACCTGTCCTGGCCCAGGGCTTTAACACGTCTCTTAGGACACGCAAGTAAAAAGCTCAGACCCAGTTAAAACTTGGTCACACTGCAGGCAGCTGTGGCTTTCCTCCAGTCCACGTTAGGAGCCGCGTTCCTAGGACTCCAGAAGGAATGCTGCCGTAACCAATGCGTTCTAATTAGCCATAATCCGCCCAGAAAGTCTCCTGTGAGCCAGATTGTTAGCATTCTCATTAAAGGCCCACTCTCTTGTCATAAATCAAAGCTTTTATACAGTGTACAGCCGCACTAACAGGTGCTCTCACTTCTCACCCCATAGTCTCATAAACACATTAGATATCTGTTAGTGCCCCCCCCCCCCAATTTTGCATCCCCAGCTCCCAGCCTCTCTTAAAGTAACAACAGCTTTTAAGGCCCTGCAGCTTCCCTGAGAGCTCTGTGAGCCACCAAAGTGACAGCTGTTAAAGTGAATTTGCCTTTTATTGAGACCTCGCGCGGGGAAGCCTGCCAGGACACAAGTTCAGCTTTGCTAAACCAAATGAGGTAAGACATTTTTTTGCCGCGCTTGGCTCCCGCTCAACTCAGCGGGGTAGCGGCGCTGGCAGTCGGCTAGACGGCGGCGCGGGCCGCGCAGCGACGTAGCCGAACCTCTTTTAATCAGCGCTCTCTTCTTTAAAGCAAAGCGTTGAGTCATAATCAAATTGTCTCCGTGTCGCTCGACTTGAAGCGTTGAATGTTCCTGATTAGGAGATTTCCAACGGATTCAGTATTTCAGTGTGACATTTTTTTCCCAGCCATTTGCTCTGGTTTATATTCTTCCCCTACTGTAAATTCATTTGTGGGCGCTTTTACAAATCATCTTTCCTTGTGTGCCGCCATTATTTAAATTAATTCTTTACTGTTAATGTCAAGCTTTCAGCCCAGGGCCATTGGTCTTATTTTCTGGAGTCATAATGGTCACGTTCATGCTGTTAATAATGTCTCTACCCACAGTATCTGACCCTCTAAGTTAAAGTTGGATTTTAATCAGGAAATGATTTTTCTTTTTTTTTTCTTTTTTTATTAAACAGTGAATGGAGCCGGTTTGGCCATGGCCACATGTGACATCATCGACTTACATGGAGGAAAGCCAGCTAACTTCTTAGACCTGGGTGGAGGCGTCAAAGAGAGGCAGGTGTATGAGGCCTTTAAGCTGCTCACTGCTGACCCAAAGGTAGGAATCGATACACAAACTCCAGTTTATATACTTTTTAAGTCAAAAAAGTCATCAGCACGTGCTCTTGCGTTGTAGCCCACAACACAAAATGAACAACGGAACCGTGTTAAATGGCAACTTGGTGCATTGTACAAGTTCTTCAGTTCCATGTTCAGAGAGTTAATAACTCCAAACTAAACAACTTGAGCCCTGTAAAGATACTGTCGTGCTGATTGTATGTTGACATTCATCACACCGTTAACTCCCCAGCTCTACTCCTACATTCCCATTTATTGGCGTCTCTAAGACTCGATCATAATATACAGAATACAGAGTAACATTTCATGCTTTCTGTCCTTTTTTTAATAAAGGTTTCTTTGCAACGGCTGATAGGGTTTGAAAGCCAACTCTTAATATAGAACGTACTTCACACTAATTAAAAAGGAATATCAACACATGTGGGAGTCAGCGGATTTCGCTAGTCATGTTCTTGTCAGGCGCCCGTGCATCACAGTCATGTGTGTTTTGTGTTGTCGTGCTGAAATTAATATCAATATTTCTAGTTTTCCGTGTCGATGTCATCAATCTATGCCAACAAATTGTTTTAAATCCCTCATTTTAGAGTTTAAACAGATTTGCTGACTGAAAAAAGTCCTTAACTACATAAAATGACCAAAAGTACAATATAACATTTTATGTAAATCAAAATTCGGGCTGAGGATCTGGAAATGGTTAGATCTGTGAAAGGTTCCGCCTCATATTCATCACGCAGCAGTCAATAGACCAGCGGTTCACATATTTTTACAGATGAATGTTAAAAACCTCCCCACCTCAACACCACAGCAGGTAATACATTGCCTCACTCAGATTTCCACTGTGTGTAGACTCTGTTTGGTCTCACGTGAATTTAACCCAGTGGTCTTTGGGAGAAAAAAATAAAAATGAATATGTTGGATAAAAAGCAAGTGCGATCAATAAGGGAGGGGGTAAAAAGTGATTCGTCACTCTCTCTCCCGGCATGGGGGCTACATCTGTTATTACTGAGCCCTTTTTAAACTCTGTGGAAATTCTCCAAAAGCAGCATCCAAAAACCTAAAACACACACACACACGCTCGTAGACAAAGAGGATTGTCGTTCACCCTCCTCCTGTTTCTGCCTCTCTTTCTGTCTTGGGCTTAGTCCCCAGATCCAGATGGGGGAGTAAGCCTGCTGCCTGTCCCTCCTGCTGCTGTGTATGGAAATAGAGACGTGGAGCTCCTCCCTAACAGGGGAAAAAGTAGAATTGGATTGACATTAAACTGAGTTGGAAGCCCCATTAGCATTTCAACCAGGGGAGCTGAGAAACCTGCTCTGATCTGTGGAGGGAATGTTAATCATTTCACAATAAGAGAGAGTGGAGAGAAAGCTTCATGTGTTTTCTTTTTTTTCTCTTTTTCATAAATTGTTGCTCACAAACTAAAATATGAGCAGAAATTGAAATTAAAGTCTTGCCCGAGGCTAAGTGAAAGTGACAAGGCGAGAAGTTATCGATTTTAGTTATGGTAAGAGCACTGCTTTCCTCGTTTGCCCTAAATATCAAGGCAATCAGTGCTTTTGGCCTTCAAAGATATGCAGCCCTATGTTAACAAGTTGAAGTCCCAGATGCACTGATTCACTTCCATTTTATTTATGGAGTTGCTGCATGTAAAAAAGCAACAGCTTCTGGTTTGGCAGCATATGTTACAGTGTGAGGACGCTCACTTTCTCCGATCCTGCATAAAATTAATTAAATAGCTGCTGTAGGGGAGGCCGGTAATGTTCTGCTGCATGCACGATTATGTGGCCTTTATCAGCGACCACTGTGACTTTGACTGGGGCAACATAAAACGGCTTACAAGCTGTGCAGAGACAACTGTGGAATCTGCAGCCGGGGCAGACTGCAGCAACTTGAAGGATCCGGCTGAAAATGGCATAGAATTCCACAAAATGTAGGCATTTTGGCATCTGCGCTTTTCTTTCACTTGATCTTACGCGCTCGCATTTACTCTCTCCCGCTCGCTTTTCACAGGCCCGGCTTTAAGGTCTCAGACTCATTGTGCTGAGAGGAGAGGAAGCGGTTTGAGTGCGCTGAATAGCAGAGACCAAGCCTGTAAATGAAAAAGCCCCTATTTTTTGTGTTGTTGTTTACTCGCTTACTTGTACAGTATCATTACCTTAAACATAATTATAGTTCTTTGCAAGGAAAGAAATGGAAAAACAGATGGAATGGTGATACTGTATCCAACGTGGGGAAAACATACAGGGAGCAGAGAAAAAAGTCGGCACGAGCAGAAACATAAATCACAAGCAAGTGTGTAGCCCTTATACTCCATATGTGTAGCTCAGCTGTGTGTACCAGACCGTTCAGCGTTGTTTGAATTTAGGCCCCTGGCTTTTTTTTTTTTTTTTTTTAACTGGGGACATATTTATTTTCCATGCTAAAATAAATAGCTACACTTTCTTCATATCCTAGTATAGAACAGTTTGTTGACAGTATAGTTGAATTTATTGAGCTTTCCCCCACATCACCTGTAGGCACGGAGCCGGAGCAGGCAGCAAATACCAACAGCCAAATAACCTTGATATTGCCTAGTGCCTTAAAGAAACAGGTGAAGTAGATGAATGTTTGTCAAACTCAACATCCATTTTGTTTTCAGGACTTAAGGCAGTGTTCAGATGTTTTTATGTGCCTTGACTTTTTTTAATGCACTGCGTGATTTACAGATCTATCGATGCACTCATTTACAGGCAAAAATTAGTCTAAATAATATAATTAGTATTATATGAAACTGAATCCCTATTTTTCTTTTTTTCCCTAAACAGCCTTTCAGACAGAATGTGTTGTGTCAGTACATGATGCTCAGATAAGTTTTATCGCGGCCTGAACAGAACATTATTTCCCATGAGCCCCAGGTGTTTGCAGGCTAAACATCATAGTTTCACAGGAAATTCAAGCCCATGTGTTGGTTGATGGGTGGCAGAGAGCTCGGACATGTCGGGAATACCCGCTACAGCAAACAGGACGGAACGCCGCACACGATTCCATAGCCACAGCAATATTGAACGTGGGTCCCCTGTCCCACCACTCGGCACCGGCGAGACGTCGATCAGCGATCAGATCTGGAATCTCTTTCCTACTCCAAACATACGCTGTGCATATGCACGCATGCTGCACAGTGCTGCGTGTATGGTTTGAGGTGAGGGAGGCGCCGGTTGGAACATTAGCAGCATCAGTGGAGCTGAGGGGACCCCTCCTAGGTGAATGTGGAGGCATGTACATATGCATGTATTAATGCCGTTGCATAATGGCAGCGTTGGTAATGACGCATCCTCCCGCTGGCACCTTAGCGTGATGCCGTTTTAGAATCCTCTTGGGGCTCGTGTGTGTGTGTAGGTTTTCAGTTAGTTTTTTTTTTTTGTTGTTGTTGTTTGTTTCGTTCTGTTCGACCTCCCCGCGGTTTCGTCTCGTATTCACGTCTTCACTGGCTGCTTGTGCGAGATTACTGTGCGTGTCCCAGAGTGCTCAAGTCCCAGTTGCCCTTTAGCAACAGTACATACAGTTTTGCATGTTTCCAGCTCAGTGAATGTGCTTTAACTCACCTGTGGCCCCCATTTAACCCCTTTCCTTTGTTCCAACACGCATGAATACCATCGACGCTTACACCAGTAATCCTTTCCAGTTGTGTCCTATGTTTTCTGTGAATTATGCTTCACTTGTGTTTCTCACCAGTGCATACGTAGTGCTGCCTACTGTACTGAAGTTTAGAGAGCTATCTCATTACTATTTCCTCTCGTGGTTCCCTTCCTCTCTCTATTATTCTTTGCTTTTTTTCCTTTATCTCTTCTTCTTTGTATCTCAGTTTTCTTCTCTATAGCCTTTCATCTAGCTAAATCTGTCCAACTCAATAAATCCTGTTAAAGTCAATGTGAGGAGCTCCCCTTAGTTTCATGCCTGCCAGCTAAATCCTGCTGGAGCCCGGGCTCTGCTGTCCCTATATGGAGATGTCTAAGCCCATGTCTAATGTGCCTCAACATGTAGGGAGTCCCAGAAATCCAGTGACTCCGGTCCAAAACAGGTGAGTGGGAGAAATGTACAGAAAGTATGATGGGAATCGTGCTTCTCATTCATTCTCACCGCAGAAATCCAAATAGGTTCAAATGCATGCTTGTGCAATGACAGTCGCAGCACATGCGCACTCAGCCCTCCAGGCGCCCAGACAACTTTTAATCACAAGAGTTACCTGTGATGCGAGAGCCCCGTGCGGTTATTTTTAGAGGTGAATGAAATCTCCTCTCCGCCTGAAGCCGAGGGCCTCTGGGAGATGCCGGTCCCCTGTGTTATAAACACAAGCAATGCGAAGCCATAAAGAAAGAGGAGGGACAGGGAAAAACAACTTACCACAGTAATGGAGTTCATTCCCCATGCGCAGAATATTACACAAGCACTAAACAGGCGCCGGGCCATGGAGGGACAGGCACTCAGTCCAGCCAGCACGCTGGCACATTGAGGCCAGGTCGCAGACGCAGGGAAACGGTCCTTGTGAAAGACGGACTGTTGGATTTGTTTGACTCCAAAGCATATAATGGGTCTTGTTCAGCATTTGCTTACGGTGCATTAAAGCCCTGCATTGGTGACAGATATGGGTCTGAGTTTTCACGCGCGGGACCTCGTGCACTCCATCACATGCGTAATCACTGCTTAACCCAGCACCAGCTGACCCTGTGTTGGACTCACCACCAGCCTGATAGAGTGAAATTGATCTATCTGCATGCACATGTGGATGCTTAGTGAAGCATATTGTAATAATGGGAACCATTTTTCCCTTTTTTCGAGCCAAACCGGCTGAACGTGCTTTGTGAAACAGCCCATTTGCTTCTTGAAGACAAAAACACATCTGTCCTTTACTGCTCGTTATATTTGTCGGTTAAGTTAAACACGTTTGTCTTATTTTTAAATTTGTCAAATTTTTGGTAATTCTGTCAATGTCACACACTGTCAATAAAGCTTCACTTTATTTGTAAGTGCCGCAAATTAAGCTAAGCCCTTAAAAACCAAAGGGTTTAATGCCTTGTCTCTTACACAACCAATGCAGATGTCACACATGAAGTAAACTGGACCATCTGCTGCTCTGCTATGAATAGTAAATCTACCTACCTCATTGGTACAAAACGCATTGACACCGCTTCTGGTTCGCTCACTTGCGCACACACAAGCACACACCGATAGCAGAGCTGTTGTGCAGCTGGGCTTCAGTGTCTTGCTCGAGGACACCTAGACATGACCTGAGGATCCGGACACCGATCGCTGAACAAGCGCTACATCTCCACTGTTGTTAAAGTCTGATAGCACGTAATTATTTCACTTGACTCTATAATATTATTCATTCCCTCTTTACTTCCAGCTCTTGCTGACTTCCCATTTTGAAAGTGTTAGCTTTTTTAATAATAACCAGAGTCACAGTTCCTTGTGAAGCACTTATTAAGTAGGATAACCATTTGGTTCTTCAGCGAGATGAAAACTCGCGCCTCACAGCCGTGGAGCCTTTCTGTGTGAGAGGCAGGTTAAGCTGACATGATATGACACAACACTTGTGTTAAACAAAGTAGACGGCTTCTATCAAAGCAAACTAGTGCTTCGATTTTTGTAAACCGCTGAATGGAAGCAGGAAAGAGAGAGCACGATTTCTGGTGATAAGAATCCATTTTGTTAGGGATTGTGTGGGTTTGATTGATAGATTTTTGATTTCATGCTAGTGTTATTGTTATTTAATGTAATAAAAAAAATATAATAAAACAATTGTAGTGAAATTGGCTCTTTTAACCTGTCTATGGAAGTTTAGTCTTGTACGTTATTAGAACAAAGCAGGACTAATAGAGACACTTTTAAAAGAGAAGCCTTGTGTGTATTAGATCATTTAAAAGATGGTATGCAATTATTCCTTATTTTCCTAATTCATTGGACGGGAGTGCCAGTGTGAGATTACAACAGCTTTTCCCACTGACCAACATCCACACATTCCCTTTCATCCAAACTTTTAAGAAGTAACTGAAAACATTAAAATCAAATGCAACCTTCTCGGTCCAGGCATTTAAAGCAATAAGGAAAGGACACATGTGGATGTCACGCCCCATACATTCTCCATCTCTTTCCTCTTATCAAGGTTAATTTGAGGATGTAAAAGAATTGTCCAGAGATGCACCGTGGATCTGATGACTTGTCAGATTGATTTGCCCTTCATGTAGCATATGCCTCCGCCTGTCTCTTTTGACCGTTGGATGTTAAGTAGGACATGACAGCACGCCGCACGTCATGTCATTGTGACAGACAATGCTATTGCTTAACCATCTTGTCTGCATAAAGACTATGGATTGCTAATGCATTCAAACAGATCCCAGCATTGGCTCCAATTTGTCCCCTGTTGATACACACTAACACAGGCACACAGAGGTCCCGTGGGCCTGTCTGATTGAGCTTCCTCCTGTCTGCTATTCCTCATCCATGTGAAATCAATAGAGGATCTGGGATTGGAGCTTGGGCTAATTGAGCCCTGCTCGCTCTGTTCTCTTGTTGCTGCCAGGAACGTTTTGTCATTGCAGCACCTGGTTCACACCATGGGGCCAAGGGGAGCCAGTCCACGATCAGATAGGGCCCTCGGATGCCTCAGTGAGGGGGAGCTGCATGTGATTGACTGACCTTGTGAAGTTGAGCACTCAGGGGAAGGGCAGAGCGTATATTGGCGTCATACATTCTCGTGTCTTTATTGAGGCTACTGGAAGTTTCGTCCAAAGTTATCAGAAAGAGAAATGCACAGTTTATTGTCCAAATAATTACAGTCATAACTATTACTAGGTGGGTTTGTGGTAGAGCAGTACCTAATGGTCAGTGACATTATACAGAGAATAGCATATTATAATATAATACACACATTGTCTTGGCAGGAACTCTAAACCAGAGCTGCTGTGTTTACACTTCACACATGGTTTCAACATAGCCCCGGATCAGTAACCCATGATAATGCGTCATATCAAATGCGGCGCCGGTGCTTGCCAGCGTTATTCTCATGAACTGCTTTCCCCTGCTCCTTAATGTGATAAATGGAGATTCCCTCCATCCAAACCATCTGCCGTCAGCTCCCCGCCCTTTGCTGCAATTCCAGGTTCGCGTCGCTCCATCTGTCAAAGACTTGAGGGAGCGTCACCATCAAAGGCGTCCCCAGCCCATCGCTGGGAGAAGCGGCAGCAGGAGTGAAATCGCTGGACCTCCCTCGTTTCATGCTCCCCTGGTGCCCGTGCGTGCACTCGCCCAGTTGATGAGCTTATTTGTGCCGTCCGAGTCACCGATACCGTGCCCCTTGTTATTAATGCGAGAAAATGTTTTTTGACGACGCTCGTCAAGGTTAAGTCTGTGTCACTGAATCACAGGCTAATTGCTGGGAGAGCTCTTGTTGTAGCTGTAAATTAATTAGCCGGTAAAAATTAGAAGCAGTTATTGCTGGTGGCTATTTTATGCTCTGTGTCCAAGAGGTCTGCAGTTATTGTGTAGTTCACATAAAAATCAGCTCACTGTCATTTGGTCAATTAGAAATTTGGGTTAATTAAAATCACCTAATTTGTTCTAAACACAGTGTTTAAAAATGGCTGGAAATGTAAATATGATAAGATCAGCAATGGACAGTTGAATAAGGAAAATGTTATAATCTTGGCAAATAACACTAAGGCTATTTAGGGTTTTTAAAATTAGTTTAGCCACATTTATGCTGTGTTTATTCGTAGCTTTTACAAGTATGTGAATATGTTTAACACATGCATATTTTATTTGTTTATCCATTTGCTTATTTGTATAGTCATGTATTTTTTACAATACTACACACCTGTGCTTGGGTTCCTGAAGCCTGTTTTCCAGCTAACAATCACAATGAACTTTGTGATTTAGGTTAGCCCTCAAATCCATCAGCTCCCCTGCCCCCTTTAAAGAAGCCTCCTGGGTTTTGGACAGGGTCGTAGGCTGAGGCTCTAGCTCCACTCCACCAGCTTCACCAGCTTCTCCTGGGTTTCCAGCTCCAGCATGTTTGTCCAGTCCAAAGAAAATTGTGAAATTAGGATGTTTTTCATTTAATTCAGCAGAATGGTGCATAATATTTTAAAACAGTCAGCAAATAATGAAATGTTTTAAGTTCCAAAGGCACTGGCTCTCATAATGTGTCTTTTTCCCCTGTAAAGCTTAATGAGCAAGTGTTCACATATGCACTTTTCCTGTTTAAATGCCCTTTCTGCGCCTGCTCGTATTGCTTCAGGTATTTGTTGCTTTGTATAGCGAGACACGCCGGCAGCAGTACAGCGAAAGATTATTGTCAGCGTAATTGGCTTTTCCAGGCCTGATTTGATACGAGCTTCTTGTCTGATCCACACACTTCTTTATTATCGAGTGTAATGGAAAGACAATGAGGCTCACATGAAACGTTCCCCTCACCGTGTCTCAAGAGAAATCTCCTCTTGTGTTTTGTTTCGGGGCTCTGGGTCAGAAAGCAAAGTGTGTCTCGCTGTCAAGAAACACACTCGCATAGCAGCTGTATATTAGCACTGTACACATGCTGCTCTTGAACACATTTTGAAAACGGGTGCCTAAGGACTAATATGGAGGGTCTGTATCAGCAGTAAGAGGATGCCTTAGTTAATACTTCTGCATTATCGATGACCAACCATCTCACATTTCCCTGGTCTAGATCTCATTGTCCCTGCATTTTTGATAAGCGACAGCTGGTGGGAGGAATTTGGTATCAGAGAGCCTGATCCAGTTCAGTCCCTAGTAGGCTGTCCAAGCTGACATGGCTGTCTGCTGCTGCAGCAGTCTGTCTTGTTCACCAAGCAGCTGAGACATTGTAGAACACAGCTTTCCTACACTATTATCCCAGTCAATATCTGCTACTGCCAGAGGAGGATACAGATGGACAAGAGATTTGCACTGGGAAAACTGTGATGCAGTGCAAAGGAAGCAAGGAGATTCATAGGTAGCACAATCAATTTCAGGAATCTTTTGTGGTCCTAATTATATATTGACGACACAATTTGTAAACAACATAATTATAATTTGTAGGATTAATTATTACTGGAAGGTCTCAGGTGAATAAGAAAGTCACTCATTTTTAATACTAGCTACTGAGTTGTTACTGTTTTTTTTTTGGTTGTTTTTTCACGTTGCCCTCATGCCTCTGTCATGTCCTCTTATTTATTGGTGGTGTAGTGTGAGGGTTACAACGGTTGCTTACAGTCGCTTAGGGCTCCTATTTTGAAATGTATTTTATATTTATAACATGCTGCAGCATGGCGGAGGTGGTGTGTTGTGCCAGTGACAGCGTTGACCATGTTAATTTAAGGACACACATAGCTGTGACAGTTCTTGCAGAGATACCGTCTCATCTATTGCATTTATTAGGACCAGTATTATTTTTTTCTATCATGGTTAAGAAAGAGAGTCTCATAAAGTTGGTTTTAATGTTGTCCCTATAGTTGGACCATATCATAAAAGGAAAACCGCATCAGTAGGTTTCTGTGTCTTTACATCTAAAATCCCCTACATTCTTTTTTCCTACCTGTCACAGCATTATTTCGTCCCCTTTGCTTCAACTGGCTCCTCCATTTCCTTTATTTCCAACATCATTTGTTTTACCTTCACATCCAAAGTTTTGCGATGACTGATATATTGTGTAGGGGAAGGGGATGAGTAGAAGAGCATGGAGAGTGAGTGAGTGAGTGAGCTGTTTTGAAAAGAGTGATAAAGAAAGGAAAATGAGATTGCAGAGGTTGAGTAGAGAGGGATGGAACGGGTCTAGAGAGCAGTAAAATGGGTGGAGGAGTAGGGCTTCTAGCAGTGATTACATTGTCCATCAGGCCACAGGATGGCCTGCATCAGCCCACAGGATTGATGTTTGACAGAATAATTAGAAAACTGTCTCAGCCTGTAATCACTGGAGCTCATCTTGCCAGAGAAGAGTTCTATTCCCCTACTGCCACATATGGCCACACAAACACGCACACAGACACACACAGGGTAGTCCGAAGCGTCCGTGGTTGACTGGTGTGTGGGGTAGTGGGTTGATAGAGCGGTATGATGGGGGTGTTCCTGTTTATTCTTAAGGAACCGAAAGACTTTATTTGCTGAGGTGGGGATGGGGAGGCAAGCGTGGCACCTCGCTCGCTGGTTCACTGAAGGCAGGAGTCGGGAATGTGCTGGTGCTTCGCAAGGTGTAGAGGTAGAGTTTATGGAGTGGAAAAAATGAATTAAGAGGAGTTTTACTACATGGGGCGGTACAACAAATGTGATATTGGACTCAGGACTCTTAGCGCTGCATTAATTCTTTGAGTCGCGTTCTCAAGAAAGACCGGGTCACGTGCCGTAAGTGCTTCGAGGAGGCTGTTTTCTTTGTGAGCAGAAAACATGTCATCTGTTTTCAGGATCAGAGGGATCTGCGAATGGAAGCAATTTGCAGATGCTTTTTAGGTCAGAAATGGAAAAAACACAGAAAGCTTCTTGCCTTTTCCCTTTAAATATATGATATATGCAGCCAGTTTACTGAACAGCACTGTATAAGCTCTAATGTTCAAGCCAGTCATTGTCCAGTCTATTTAGCTCTGGACTAGAATAACCCTGACTCAACAGTCTTTACAACAGCCTCTATTTGGCAGCCACTTATGACCTTCTTCACATATGGCAGTTAATGTTTTAATAATTATCTACTAACCACTGCTCATTCACAACTCGATACACTTTTGCCTTTGAGACATCGGCTTTGTTGACTGGTGCTGAATGTTAAGATTGCATGCAGAACATTTACAGGTCACAGCATTTTAGTTCCACACAAGGTTCAGCCCGGCTGCTTCAGCTATGCTTTAATATGGCATCATTTCACTTGGCTATGGCAGATGTTTGTACTTAAGTAGGTTTGTTTCTTTATTTTATTAGCTTTTGGTAATCTATAGTTACCACTACTCCAAAGTATAGATGACTGGTTTAACCATTTAAATATGTAGTTAATGTAGTTTTGTTGCCTGCATGTCTAAGATGATTACATTTTCCCACCTTACAGTTATCACCCTTCTTGACATTGGGCAGCCTCCGGATAGGGTCTCTCCTCAAGCTCTTCCTCATCCTTATGAGACTTTTATTGGTTTCACGTCCGTCTAGTACTTGCACAAACCCATAACGGCTAATTGATATGCTGCTCCGTTCTCTAAAGCTCCATCAAAGGTCTGCAGAGCCATGTCGACCTTAGAGCCACTGGTCGCCGCCATAAAAGGCAACTAAAAATCCTTCATTTTTGCATATGAGAGCGAAACACATGTCTTTTTGATGAGACTCGAGGACGGGGGGAATTTCATGTAAAACCTTCTGCTGCAAAATAGTATGTGGTAGGCAAATCAACATGCCCAATCAGTGTATGCCGGGCTTTTTGGAAATTAAAACCTGGTCGTCTCCATCTGTTTCGTCCAGGCTTCGCGTATTTCTGGCAATTTAGCAGTCGTTTCTCCAGACAGAGACTGGATTCTGTGGAAGGACAGAAGTAGGGGGAGGGGGGCAAAATAAATCTTTTCAATCAATTCCCCAAGTTCTGTCAGGTTTATTCATTATGGTTAAACGTCAAATCATAAATTGTCAAACAGAGTTGAGTGTCGACAAAAATACAGTCATTATTTTTCAGTAACCGTTTTGAGTGAGTCATTGACAAGGATGGAAAAACAAATCAGCCGGCTTGTAGAAAACAGTGCAGTGCGTGGAGGCTGGCGAAAGTTAGAGAATAACTTTTTAATGCATCAGAATTACAGCTCTCCAAGGTTACCCCAGCCCCGCTGAGTTGCCTCTCGAGCTAAATATCCAGTTGCAGCCAATATTAAGTCTTCTCCTTCTCTTTTCTTTGTGTTTCATTAGTCCCTGGTGTTTTCAATACTCACTCACCCTCTGCACTGGTATTTATAGCACCAGCGGTCAGTCCCCTACTTCACAGCATTTATCACTCCTTCCCATACTCCTCTGTTTTGGCCACAAGGTATGTAGAAATGTGTCATAGCTACCGTACGTGAGGCTGACGAGCTGAGGCGCGATTAGAATTACAAATCCAGTGACCCTTAGACTAACGTTTGCGCAGGTTCAAGGGGCTAATGTTTTGCCGCTTTTGACCACGGCTGCACCTTTACCCCGTTTCCTTGTGCAAACCGACTGCTTCTACAAAGGATGAATGCTAAGTTGTTTACCTATTGGTGGGATGCTCTTCGCGAAAGGTGAGCGGATGGCCTGCGCATTTAGACATGCAAATGGTGGGGAGGTGACAAAGACGAGGGCCAGGGTGATGATTTGCCTTGCAAAGCACACCCATCTGCCCTTTCGATGGCTCATTGGCTCCTAAGATCAGGTGCAATCTGAACTGAAATCATTTGGATAATTGACCTTCTGTGTGCATACATTAGAATAAATTAATTTTGATTGGCCGTACAGCATTAGGAACAAAGCGGGAAATGTTGGCTCTTTTATATTCAGCTGCCGGTTTGTTGTACCCACTCTCCGAGGTGATTATGTATGCCATTCCCATACTATTATGCATTTTTTTCATATTAATAAAATAATTCCTTCCTCTGTGCAGAGTAAATGGTGGTCTAAGCACAGAACCAAGCTCAACTTTATAGGTTAAGCTTCAATCTGACTTAACGAAAAGGAGCCCTCGCAAATACTGTGTGGGTGCATGTAAGCATAAATTTGTTTACAGATTTCAGCTCGTGGGTGGCGTAAATAAAGCTCAGCTCCGCAAATACAATTTACTCTAAAGACATTTAAGTTTAAAATATTTCAAAAACTGAGGCAACAGTCCTGGTTTCAGCTTTTATTCCCACTTATTACATTTAGTTATGAGAAACATGAAGTGAAGCACCTTTTGTGTCTGATCACCCGTGTGTTATGAAGTATTGAGGCATTTGATTGACGGGCGTTTCCTGCTCGGTGCATCCAGTGAGATTGATTGTTCAGACTGTTGGCTCTAAATGCCTACTTATGCTCAGAGCCTTGGGATGAGGCTGCGTGCGTTGTTGAAGAGAATAGGCCAGCCTGCACAGAGAGCTGTTCATTGGATGAAGCAGAGGCCCTTTTTATTCTGAAAAAAAGAAGCAAAAATCAATCAAAGCTATTGTACAAACACTGGGCATAGCCAATACAGCAGAGTCCCAGTGTTTCCCCCTGAATAGACCCCTTTGTGTTGGGGCAGCTAACCATAGCTGTATTCTAACTATTGCTCAGACGTCCTCACTGCCGTCTTCTAATGTTTGTAAAAAAACTTAATTGAAGAGTCAAGTCTCAACAAAGGCTGGACAGCACTGACAGGTTCTCACAGACACAACATCTATTGGCAAAAGGACGTGAGGGGAATTTGGCCTAATGAGAGCAAGATGAACTTCTGCCAGAGTGACTGGAAAAACCTAAGTGAAAAGGAATCGAAAGCATGCAAGCTCACGCCTGACACTGTTTCTGCTGCTTCGATCTCAATCCTGTCCAGTCAAGAGTTAACTCAGCAGAAAATAATCTGCTTTTGTCATTCTATGTATTTTACAGAAATGTTTTCTCTGATAATTATTAAAAAACTGCGTTAATTAGAAGATGCGTCACCAGCTAAGACAGTGGCTGCTTCCTAATGTGTCTGTTCCATCACACCTGAATCGCAGTGCAAAGCAGCTTCCATCACTGAGTAGAAGCAATTCAAATTTTGATTAAAAATAATTGTCATTGTGCATCAAGTAGTATAACAATAATGTCAACAAATCCAGTCATTGTGATCAAACCGGGTAATAATAAGGCTACACTGCATTTACCTTATCAATGATTGGAAATGCAGAGCGTGCATTCTCCAAATGCTTAACAAACTGGTTTGATCTTAAGATAAATACACGTAATGATGCTTTGCAAATCAGTGAGATACCAATGTGTTGTCAAGTGCATCTATTATCTTTCATTGTTCATCATCTTATCATTATCATTATTATTATTATTTGGATGAATCTGTTCAAATTAAACTTCAACACGCACCTATACTGTAGCTCTACAAACTGACAGAGGAACCAGCTGTGCCGCTGTCAGCAGAAACGGACAAGGTCAAAGTAGAGGACATGTCATTTCTCTAAAAATACATCCTTGTTGCTTTTGTTTTTTGCCTGTTCACCTCTTGCGTGACATGAGCGGAAAAAGTTAGGACTAGCAAGTAAGTAGAAGGTTTATTAGAACGGGCCATTCAATGATTCAAAACACATTGTCCAAGAAACAAAATAATGTAATGCAACTAAAGACACATCTCACCCGCTGAGCAAGAGACTGAACAGAAAGAAAATAAACTAGACAACAGCTGAAAGTGTAGATAAAATCCAGGAACCTGGAAAAGAAAGAAGTGTAAGACAGTCTTATGTTTGACACAGCTGTTGCCAATTGCACATGCAAATATCAAGAACAATATTCATATCTATCTCATGTAGTTCCACACGCTTCCCAGTTTTTTTCCAGTATTCATAAGTGACCTTGCTGTTCCAGTAGTGTGTGTGTGTGTGTCTTAAGGAACCCAACGCAGTGCGTGTCTCATTTCTGCCTGATGGACAACCATTAACCCTCGGTGAGGAGGTTGAGGAATATTTATGTGTGCCTGTCAGCTGTGACATGACAACCTCTGGGGATGAATAATATGCCTGCCCTACACTGGCTCCAATTGTTGAGTTCCGTTCGCCGCAAAGTGGATTGCGTGTGCGCATGTGTGTGACTGTCGATAGATTTGTGTGCGATTTAATGCGTGCACATTAGGTGTGTGTGTGTGTGTGTGTGTGTGTGTGTGTGTGTGTGTGTGTGTGCATGTGTGTTGAGGGGCAATCTGATACCTTGAGGTGTACAGCAGTGGACGAGTTCTACATCCGCTGGCTGACATCCGACAAACCTCCCGCTCACCACAGAGGCCTGTCTCCCTCAGTCTGCGGCTTGTGCCTGTTCCTTTTTAGCCGTGTATCTGTCATTTCCATATACATATTTATGACTGCGTGTCCTAAAACGCTTTGCCAATTAGGAAATTTAATTTAAACACAACTAATCCTAAAATAAAAACGGATTAAACTAAAAACAAAACAGCAACATTGTGTTATATGTTTGATTATCATGTTAACGACCATGAGACGTTAGAAACATGGTCATTAATTGAACTCCCAAAGCAAAAGTACTGGTTTCATATTCCAAAAAAACCCCTTGTTGATGAGTCCAGAGGTTTGCACATGCACATTCAAACAAAGGTGAAATGTGTTTTTTCACACCATATGAAAATCTCATCTGAGTTATTATAAATTTAGACGCATCTGTTGTGTTGTCTTACTTTTTTTTTATATCACACTTTTCCCTGTTGCCACAGCAATAAGTAATAACTTCTGACATCGCTGAAGACCTAAGTTTCTCAAAAAGGTACTGCAGCAATCTGACTGTTAGCCTAATCTATATAGTGGTAAAAATTCAAAGATAGCATTTTTAATGGCATTTATATAAACCTAATGTCATTTAAAACCAAACTACTCCTTCACCAGCTGTTTTTTTAATTTATTTTTTTAACTGCTGTTTCTCTACAAATTTGTTTCATGCAACTCCTCTGGCTCTTCCA
Source organism: Betta splendens (assembly GCF_900634795.4). Taxonomy (NCBI): domain Eukaryota; kingdom Metazoa; phylum Chordata; class Actinopteri; order Anabantiformes; family Osphronemidae; genus Betta; species Betta splendens. Next base: position 582,849 of record NC_040885.2, on the reverse strand, counting down.
ATTGGCTGCAATTTTTTTTTATCTGGTGACAGAAGAAGAAACAAGGACATTGGCAGCAAGTAGCATATTGAAGGCATCTTCAGTACCTTCTTCATTTGAACAAGCTGCCCAAGTGTCTGAACAGCCACTTCAAAGCCTTCAGCCAATGAGGTGAAGCCACTACAGCACCTCCAAGCACCTCTGTGCACAACTGGCTTCCATCTCCATGACAAAGGGACCCGTGAGTTAAAGTGCGTGGGGTTTTTTTTGTTTTTTTTAAAGAACTGACCTTCAGGACAGCATTCAGGCACAACGAGTGCATTTTAGAAACCAGTACACTCACTGTTAATGGCATTGAGAGAAGTCATAAGCGTGTGATGTTCACACAGCGTGAGTTTCCTTTTTTTTTTGCACTGTAGCAAGAAATAGTGAAGCTGTTATTTACCTTGATGATGTGTTGAAGGTTGATACAAGCACACGAGCATAGTGTTGCCTGCAGCACTCGGAGTTGTCTTTCCTTCATCTTTTGTTTTCTTAAGTGGTAACATCTGAATCTGCTTTGGGGGAAACATTGCAATTTTTTTATTAAATGATTTAACACAAAATACCATGCGACACTTAGAGATCCGTTATTACAATGATCTACAACTGCAGCGAGGCCTCAGAACGTAATATGGGTCAAGCTAGTCTGAGTGCATGTCAGTACGGACCTAGTGACAACAAAACATGACGACTGCAGCAAATGGAGCTCTAACGATAACAAAAAACATGAAAAGCAAACTCGTATTTGGTTGAAATAAGGCGGGAGTCAAAAATAGAGCTTCCAGTCACGACGTATATGGACCCTTTATGTGCCCGCTCCCCGTTTTAAGATGTTTTCGATTACTTTGGATTATTCGTGCTGCTCACACCTGTCAGACGCGTTTAAAATAATGAAATGAGAATGCCTGGCGAGGACTGGATCAGAAGGCGGACGATTACAATCATTAAACACCACATGCTGCATGAGTTTATTTCCTGACTGTCATCATCAACTGGCCCAGACTGGAAGTGATTAGATTTCTGGCTGCGAGCAGCGACGGGGCTGTGTCACAGGAAACCCGGCCCCTAATTCACTGAGCTGCATCCTTCACTCTAACCACCTGACGTATTGTAACTGTCTCCCTCACAACAGGTGTGAATTACTGTCTGTTTCGGACCACGTCAAGCTGGTGGGGCTGGATTGCATGTGCTTTAAAGATAAACCTGTCTTAGAGAGGTGGAGATTTCCACCGTGTGACCAGTAATGCAAAAGCTGTGCAAAAATATTCCCTTTGTAGGAAAACGGGGTTTGACTCCACACAGGTGCAAGGCAGTTCTCGTGTTCCGTGACCTCAGCTCACTCACAACGGACCGCAAATCTCAAGGCAGCGTGGTTATGTGGGTTGTGGAGGAGCCTCCCCCTTTTTTACACACTGAACCCAGAAGCAAAGGCGTGGCTGACATGACTGGATCCTTTGCTTTAGAGAGAAAAATGGTTGGAGGAACCTGGAGGGGCTGTGGGCATATAAAGTACTTTTGCTAAGGGTAGATAAGAAGCCGCTGGAAGATGTGGATAAATGTGAACAAGACATATCAATGCAGAGTAGGGCTTAGGCTGTCAGATGATACCACACCCCTTTGGAAATGAATTACTAAGTCGCTTGTTGTTTGATTTCTGTAAAAGATATCAGGATGGCGGGAACTTGATTAAAATAAATGTAGTGACTGTGTGAATAGGAGCTGCTTTAAATGTGCTGTGGCTGATTTGAGTGGTGGGATCTGTGTGTCCTCTAGATGAAACCCTCTCTTCCCCCAGGCATCGATCACCCAGGTATCGAGCTGCCTGTTGCAGGGAGGGTTCTTCTTCATCCCCCCCCCCCCACGTCAAGTGAAACTTCACATGCCATTGTCTGTCAAGAGGAGTTTCCAGCGATGACACGGCCAATCTTTGACACAACGCTCAGTCTGTCTCATCGCAGTCCCAAGAAGGGGCTGTCATGCTTCAGCAGGCCGGATAATTATTTCCCTCTTATCCATCCTCGCCAGGGCCAATCCTAGCCTTCAATAGAAGCCGGGGACCGCACCACTTCCCATCACCTCTCGCCGTCTCTTTTCTTCTCCATCTCTCTCCTTCCATCTGTTTCACTTCACCTCACTCTCTGACTTCAAGACCCTCTTTTCCCTCAGTCTGTCTTTGTCATTCTTGCCTCCTTGCTCGCTGTCCTCGCTGAGAATGGATTTGCAAGGGCAAAATAGCACCTCGCTTCGACGGGACTGATGCTCGGCGCAGTAAATACTCAGTGAAAGATTGCCCTGTAAACATCTCCCTCGCACGGTTGCATTACTAATTTGATCACGTGTGCCGCCTGAATACGGTTTGTAAACAAGGCTATATTTTTCTTATTCTGTCATTTATTGTGTACAGTATATTCAGACCTCCATCAGTACTGAGCAGTCGAATGCTGCCCAGATTCCTGTTTTGTTGCTCGTGTTTGTTCGCATCTGGTTCTCATGCTCCCTTTGGCTTCGCTGTCGCCTAAAATACATATAAATGTTAGGTAGTGAAGCCTTTTTGGTTTGGATTGGGCTTGACAGGTAGACGGCGCGCTCAAACAACATATATTTAGAAGAAGAAAATCGTAAATACCCCATTGATTGCGTCAGGCAGCCCTTTCCTCCTATCTCGCTTCAAACACGGGACAGAAGAACGCCAACAGCGGCCCCGTCTTCCCAAGATGTGTGATTAAAGCCAGCGAGGGCCCGCCTCGATTTGGAAGGCGTGCATGTTAACCTGTGGCCTCGGGGCCAAGCGCAGCTGATCGAAAACAAAATGAAGCAGGGCCTGCCAGAGCAGTGCCGGCTGCCTCCTGTAGATAAGGCAGAACAATAGGCCCTAATAGGCCACAGAGAGACACACACCCATCTGCAGCCCTGCCTCTTCTGCTCCTATCAGCCCGCTGCTAACAAAGGAAACAAGATGCTTCTCCCTTTCTTTGCCTTTCCTGCGGAGAGATTAGCGGCGCTTACCAGGGCCTGGGCACGGAAATGTGCATTTGAGTGATAATTCGGCAACGCGCGCGCAACTTGTGACAGGGAGCCCCGCAGAATGAGGCTGACGACAATGCGTGGATTCCCCCCTGGGCCGAAACTTGGAGGAGAAAAGTACATCGTGTTTGTTTGCTTTTCATGAAGTTTGCGAGCATGCGACGCCGCTACCCAGTGTTGTCCTCAGTCCATATTACCTAATTAGACATGCTCTTATTACAATACACGCGCGCTTTGTCAAACATTCATCCGAAACACATTTCTTTGAAACATGCAGCACTGAAGTGTGGCGGCGGGGCCACGTGAGCACGTCCAATTGTCCCGGTGAGGTTCCTTTTTTATCCTAAATGCACTTAGCGGGGTGTATAATAAGAGGCAGAAAAACCTGTTTCTCCTGTGAAGGCCATTTTTTAACTTTGATGGGGAAAAAGAAGCCTTGGCAGGGCTTCGGAACGCCGGCAGCAGTGATCCTATTTTGTAAAATTTAAATCATTCCACTGGCACTCAGGTGAAAGGCACAGGCTCATGCCGTAACACCGTCTGAAAGAGCACACAAAGATCCCCCTATAAAAAAAAAAGAGCGAGCTGGCACGTTATACCTGACGCCTTTTTATGCTGAGCTCTGACGGAAATAAAATCAACCCCGCTAAGTTAGCGCAGCTGAAGTGGATGCCTTTGAGGAACGGTGGGCTGTGTTCAGATTGGAGCGGGGTTGAGGTGCTCAGTGCTGTGTCAGACCTCAGATTATGAAGAACCCGAACGTCTGGACTGAGCTGAGCAGTGATTTTGAGTGGGACCCGCCAAATTCAGCTCCTGTTCTTTTCGACCAGATGTTATTTAGCATCTTGGTGAAACTAATGGAAACATGCCTGACCAGATCAGAATCCTAGGGATATGCAAGTGTGCGATGCAGTAAGAAGGTAAATGCTAGAAATGTTCAGTTGCTTGTTTGCACAGAGAAAATTCCCTCTCTCCTGTTGTGCACATGCTTGTAAACCTCAACCAGAGATATCACAACAACAGAACAAACTTCCAGCGAAGTGCAACTCGGTTCTCGCCACATCCATATTTCTATAAACTGCATTTACTTCTGTGCCAAACAAGATAAATCATGTCTTATGTATCATTAATATACATAGGTGTCAATAGGAGACGCATGAATGGAAGAAATATGGTTCTTCCCAACAGAGACAGAATTGAAAAATGGGCTGCAGATTGGGGCGAGAATAGAGCCTTCCCCGGCGAGGGAGACGGAGAGGAGGCTTCTAAATCTCTGCTGCCCCCCAGTGGAGGCCGGCCAACGCCGCCAGTGAGCGGGCCCCAGATTGAGGGACGCTGATGGGAGGGAGGCAGTGGTTTGGTCAGGACGTGGTGGCCTCCTTTGGATGCTTTTCTTAATACTCCAACACAAAGGACAAGACTCAGCATAACCTTTATTCTTTAGGAGGTATGAAAATAACTGGTTTGCAGGTAATAAAGCATAAAATGATACAACGCTGCAGCAAATCATTGTAGAAATGAGCCTGACTTGATTTAAAATGGACCCAACAAAAGCTCATTACATTCAGCATCAACTTTTTTTTTCTCAGATGCACACAGTATCTGCTAAAATAGGCCGCCTCGATCATTATTTCAATACATTAGAGACCTCATCACACAATATTACTTACAGTATGTGAACTGGAGGTCGTGATTCATTTAAACAACTGAGCCGTGTTCATTTTTTTTTGTTTGTTTGTTTTTCTGCATCCCTGTGATGCACTTAATCAGCATGTAGCAGTTCTCGGCGTTGACCTAACAGTCCGCTCCGTTCCTCCGCCTGCCGCTCGAGTCTTTATTCCACTGCCGGCATCTGTGTTTGCTCTGGAGCGCTGTCGCCTGCCCGCTGTTTCGTAAGGAGATGCTCATTTGGATAGCTTGGTGGAGGACAACGCCGTGGCTGGCGCTCTGTCAGCCGTCCAAGTCCTTGATCTTCTCTGCCTGTAAACATCATTACCGCACACGGAAAACATACACACTCGCGACGGGACCCCCGCGCTCGCTCGCTCGCACACGCACGCACGCCCCCACAAGCTGCTCATCTAAAACGGCACTGACAGATTAGCAGTGATTATAAACAAACATGGAGGATTAATCCTGTGTGCTCTCAGTCTACTTTTCCACTGAGCTAGCCAGGGTAATTACTAAGTGTTAGATTGTCAGCGTAGACGCGCACACACTCTCTCTCTCTCTCTCTCTCTCTCTCTCTCTCTCTCGGTCTTGCTTTAATACTTCGAGATATAAATTCTGTGTCATTTTGTGAAAGAGACCTTTCTGCGGAGGTTTTAGCACGACGGCTGAAGTGAACACGCGCACAGACAAATTTGGGTATTTGAGCGTGACAAAACTGACTTTTTATCTTCATAACTGTTTTTCTTCTCATCTCCACGGTGATAGTCAAATTCCGTAGACTAAAGCTACACATGAGCGAGCCACGCTGGGTTTGAAGCAATGTGTAGCTTTGCTTGTTTGTCATGTCATCACTCTTTCACCTGCTGCTGCCCTCTTAATTTCAACGCTACATCATCTGGTGCCGCCTCCGTGACAGTGCTGTGTCGTCGCGTTGTGCATCATTGAGCTTGTTCCATTGTCCACAAAAAAGCGAGGATGCTTTTCTGTTGGATTTTGGGTTTTTTGTTTTTTTTTTTGGATACTTGGGAGTTTTTCTGAAAGCTCTTAAAGAAGTTTTACAGAAATTAGATAATGTGTGTTTGTAGAAGTACAGGATATAAACAGTGAAAATGTCCTGTTTTTTCCCCATTGTGGAGATTTTGTTTGTTTTGCACTGCTTTTGTTTACCGACCACAGATGTCATCTGTACAGCAGCCAGATATTTTTGTGTACTGCTCCTTGTATGTAGCAGCGAGTGTTTAAAATAAACATACACTATAGGATACAGTGCTCTGTATTTTTGTTTGTGTCCCATGCTGCAACAGGTGGCAAATATAAAAACACATGCTATATTTCAGTTCCAGAGTTTGCACTCTGACCACAGGTCTGTCAGTCAATAAATGACCTCTTTGTTTTCGCAGGTCGAAGCTATCCTGGTGAACATTTTTGGTGGCATCGTCAACTGCGCCATCATTGCCAACGGCATCACTAAGGCCTGTCGAGAGCTGGAGCTCAAGGTTCCGCTGGTGGTCAGGCTTGAAGGTTGGAACACCACACTTCATTTGCTTACATACAGCAGTCCTGCCCCCCCTAGTCTTCCCTTGAATCATGTAGTCTTGATCTTGGTCTCGTCTGGGCTTAAAATACTCAACGGGCATTTAATAATACATATATTGTGTAACCCTGCTAATACATCTACTTCTCATCACTTATCTTTATACTTGACATACTGGACATGAGCCCAGCGTCTCTAACACCAACACAGGCATTGAACAGTCAGCCACTCTCTAATTATATGTTTTAAAAAGCTTTATTCACTATTCAAATGAGCCTGTTCCTGTAGCCCTTGTTATCTCTGCTCGCTGTCTGCAAACCACTAGCTATTAGCTGATATTACGGATACAAAGACGATAATGGTGGATAATGCAGCTATTACAACTAATTTAAATATAAATGTGTCTATATTTAGCATGTTGAAGGAACAGATCTTTACTGCATTAGCCTGTATAGGCAGAGCCTCGTTTCCTTTGAAAGCCATTGTATTGGAGCCATTGTATTCTTGCCGCTCTAGTCACTGGAGCCTATCCATCTTCATTGTGGCCCAGTGTCCCGGTAAGAACAGCAGTGCATTTCTCATACATGTCACATCCTGCCGCACCCGTCATTAGTGCTCGCCGCAATGCCAGCAGAGACAGCGCTGATTGGCTCACCTTTTCCCCCGTACATGCTAATGAAACCTGTTTGTGGGCTCCGGCGTGCGTTCGCGTGTGCAGGATGGCAGCGGCAGCATCCAGAGGCTCACGGCCAGTCGGAGGTTCCCCTTAATTGTCAAGATCCTGCTGAGTGGGGGGCCAAAGCACAGCGCGAGCACACAGGGCGTTTGTGCGTTAGCCTTCATGTCCTCACACACTGCTGCTAATGTGGTTTGTAGGTCAGAGAGCGCGTTGGCTTGTTTCAGCAAGAAGCACTAGGAGGCAGTTAGGACACAATAGACTGGAAAGTTGTATCGTCATCTGCACTCAAGGGTTTTGTCCCCAGTTGAATCTCTTAACACGTTGTTTACATAAATGAAATAAGCACAGTCAACCATGACATTATGATGCACCATTATATTCTTGTCAACAAGATTTTAACTATGATTGAATGAATGACTCAGATCAGATCAATTGGCCTGTTGAATCGTCTTATACAAAATGTAATGGAGTGAGTCAGAGGCATTTCTAATACAGCTCAATGCAGTTTACTGTAAATAACCGCCAACTGTGCAACTTTTATTGTGCACATAAAAAGCAAACACCGTTGATACTAATTAAATGTTTAATAGCCTTTCAAAAATATAAATATTAAAGGTTAAATGAAACTACTGAGAACCAAAAAAGCAATCTGGGGATTGTGCGAGCGGCTTTAAAAGCGTATCGATGTGCGCAACACCGCTTTCAACACTTTCTACCCTAAAACCTTCTTGAGTAGGTGTGAAAGTGTTTTTCTTGTCTGAAGTCAATTTGCGCTTAAGCCAAAACTGCAGCTATAATGAAGACAGATGTGTTATTTAAGAACAACTCCCGCAATTCACCTGCAAACAAAGTTAGAAGAAGAAAGAAACGCAGGTGCTGGCTCAGATTCCGCCAGTATGGTGCAAGATGCACATCTGTGACATCTGTATCCAGCATCTGTCATCTTATTGTTGATTGAGAACACAGAGCATTTCAAATGGGAGTTGCCGGTGACACGTTCCGCCGAGGAAGAAGAAGAAGACGCCGCAAGATTGGCAATTAAAGCAAACCCTTAATTAGCCAGTGCACATTTTTCATTCTTGGCCATTTAATTCAACCTCACAGACAGACGGAGTCCAGAAGGTCACTGCTGGTGGCCGGTCCAACCACATTTTCCTGGTGGGGGCCTAATCCAAGCTTTAGTTGTGGGTCATTACATCCTGGCTTCAGTCTTGTGGAGAAGATTGGTTCAGAATCAATCAGCTCAGCTTGCTGGGCTGACCGTAGGGCAGCGAGAACGGCCACACACTCTTCAACAGGATCAGAATGGATTAACTGGCACACTTTTAATTGGGAGGGCTCTTAATATAAAGGCCTGGCTCGATCGCGCTGGTGGAGAGTGGTGTATTCCCACACGCGGAGGAGAACGAGGACTAGGCGCCGATCGGGGTGAAATAGTCGCACGGCGCGTTTATTGTGTATCGGCCTGATGAATTGCAACCGGAACACCTGCTCCGATCCATCCGCCTTAAATGCAACGGATTCATCAGGGCGCAGACGTGTACACACACAAGTGGGATAAGAAGAGATGCATGAGGAAGCACTGCCCCCTTTGGCCACGGTGTGAACACAGACACCGTGAGTAGACTGAAAAAAATCTCTTAAACGGCCTCGGGGTCCAGAGAAAAGGTGACTGAATTCGCTTAAATCTGTACATGGGCCTATTGATTTACTGAGCCCTTCCACTACTGTCTGTCAACCATTGGCTGGACTTTCCTTGCAAGGAGATCTGGCCATTTTCTCTCACCCTTTAATTACACAGGTCCTATAGTAAAGTTTAGATGGGTCCTGGCAGTGTCATTATACCTTAAACAGGGCCAAGTGGTGCACACATACTGAGATATATACTGGATGCATGCTCTGTCTGCTGCTTCTGCAATAGTTAGACTTTAAATCTATACTGTATGTTGTCTAAATTACTCTTTTTCTTGTCTAAAAAGCACGTAAACATTATTGGATTTGAGCAGTAACCACAGCAGTCATGCAGACACGTGGTGAATTAATACAATATATAGACTGACTGTACAGTTTTAAACTAGGAAATAATGACTGGGTAGGACATCAAAGGAAAAGGCGCCCGCCATTTAGGAGAACCCTGCTCTCCGTTTAAACGAGAAGCTTTTGATGTTTGACGCACAGGAGCGAAGGAAGAAGGTCTTAATCTTCTTTATCTGTGCCGGAAAAACACTCACTGTTAGGTCCTGATTATTATGAGGAAAGTCTGAGCAAGTATGATGACACTGAATCATAAAAGGGACCCTTTTAATATTTGAGGTAACTGTGCTCATCATGAGACATCGGAAGAATGACAAATCCCGTAGAAGCTGGAAGAAAAGTTATACTGGTGCCAAAAGGCTAGAACATAACAAACAGCAGTATTAGTTATTAATATCAGATACACAGATGATTTTTAGCAACATCAGCTACTGGTCACTGCAGTGGAAGCTGCAGACGCAAATCCCTCCGGGGATTAAATTGAAAGAGGACACGTTTTGTGGCTTACAAGTTTTGGTTTTTATCTGTTTTTTTTTTTTTTTTTTTGCTGTGCTTCTTTTAAAAGTCACGCGTCTGATGCAAGAAAACAGAGTTAGATGAAATTCACGCCAGCACAGCAAAGCCAAGCCCATTGTGGAGCCCCCTCGTCCTGTTAGGGCGGAATGAGTCCCAACCCCAGGAGCTGCCGCCTCAGCAGAACTCCAGCAGCACCGATCGTCCCGCCCAAACACGCTGGACCGCACCTGACTCACATTCAAGTGACACAAAGTAGTCACAAGTGAAGCCTCTAATTGGAACGACGATCCAACAGGAGGCGCAGACGCACGTTGTGTTTCCTGATGCAGTATATTGTGATCCTCCCACTGGAGCGTAAAAACCATCTTTTAAGGCCATTCAATAATAATAAAGGTCCTGTCGCTGGTGTGGTCCTGCAGGGTGTCCTGTACGTCCTCATCCAGCCTGTGAGTAGGTCTCTGGCAGCACCTAGTGGCTGCAGGTGAGCACACACTCCAGCTGCCTGCTAGCCTGTGCTCGCTCGCCCGCTCCCTCTCTCTCTCTCTCTCTCAAACGCTGGAAGTGAAACCTGTAAATGCACGTGTTCCTTCTCACTTCTCCAGATGTGCGATTCGCCCTTCATACATTACATTGATAACACAGCAGTGCTGAACAGCGCTGCACACACCTTTGCTGCTGCTCATGAAATAAAAACGGCACAAATGTATCGTTGGCTCTATTTATATACATATATATTTGCATATTTGTCTCTCTCTCGCATTCTGCCTGCTACGTACACACACTGCTGTCACAGCTGTTCCAGGCCTATTGAGTTGAGTGTTAATCACCTGCCCGTGTGATTATATGGATTCGTCCAGTCCCATGAAGGTTATCGGTCCGTGAGACGTACGGCGCTGACCCCTCTCCTCGCTGCGAGCGACAGGAGCGTCGGCTGAGGCCCTAAATTGATCGGACGCACGCGGCGAAACTTCAGCGCTGTTGGAAAACGACTTGGGGAAACACTATCCCCCCGGTCCTGCGCCAGCGCGGGAGCTCTTCCTGCTCTCATTCTAATTAATTACATCGCAGAATTGATTGTTTGGAGTGTGAGCCTGCAGAAATGTGTTTGGAATGACTTATTATCTGGCTGGACAAAAGAGATGAAATATTAGGCGCTAAGTGGCGCTGGTAATAGAATTCCCCATGAAAGGTCTATTGATCAGGGCGACCGGGCCTCCGGAGAATTCACATATCATGCAGTCTTAATTACACGCCAGCCAGGAGTGCGAAGGTCAACCTGTGAGTGCACACAAACAAACGCTCGCGCACACACCTCGGCGCCTCTAATTACACGCCATTGGTCAGAGCCAATGCACAGAAATGGCAGTCACACCACACGCGTGCTGTGCCTACGCTGTGTGTGAGCCTGCTTAAACTGTCGTGTCATGGGTGAAACACACAAGTCAGAAAACTAAAAGACACTCATTCTGGACACAACCGCTCACTCTCACACGTAGGCGTGTGTTCAGACTGTGGGGACGACATGCAAACGCTGACTGATGCGCCCGGCTTTTTTCCTCCTGGCCGTCACAGCATGTTACGTCCATGAATGTAACACAAACAGCTGGCTTTTGTTGTTGCAGCAGTGGGGGAGGTTTGACCTTTAACCCCCTGTCGTCAGCTCTGCTCCTGTCTCTCCTCGTCCCTCCGTCCGCTGCCGCCGCCGCCCTGTGTGGCGACAGGCTTGTCGGGTCCGAGTCAGTTGTTGTTGTGCGCTGTTGTTGTGGCCTGTTGTGACCGCGCCGCCCCGTCTCTTCCAGGGACCAACGTCCACGAGGCCAAGCGGATCCTGACGGAGAGCGGCCTTCCCATCACCGCAGCCGACGACCTGGACGACGCTGCCAGGAAAGCAGTGGCTGCCATCAAGAAGTAGAGGCGTCGCCTACAGTCCGACGACAGTGCATCCGCCCATGACCCACGTCCACCACAGCCTCAGAGCGTCACCGTCAGCCTTTTCTCACACATGCAGACCTCCACACGTCAAGCCTTCGCCTCTCATGGGCTTTTTATTGTTTCATACTCATGCACACTGTCTCACCAACAATCCTTATCGCAGGTGTTGAGGTGATATGCGCTCTTATCACCTTTTATAGATTCCTCTGCTGCATTTAAACCTCTTATTTTTTCTTTCATAAAACCATAATAATTGAGATCAGAATGATCTAGTAGCTTCATTAACACTTTGTTCATTCCATTTTTGTTTTGTTTTCTTTGCATATTGTGGGTTTTAAAGTTACAGAACAACTGACAGTTCATGGTGTATGGGTTTATTTGTCGGCACTCTGTTAAAACAGGAGCAGCAGGTAACGTTGGAACAATCTTTATTGTCCATGTTAGTTCTCAGCCGTATTTCTGGGCCACAGGCGATGTGTGAAGCATCCGTGCATCATATCCTGTGTAAGTGCTTATTCACTCTATTGTACACAGTGTGTAACTGTTTAAACCTGTGCCTACTACATGAAGGCTTAAAGATCTTTTGTAAGTTGTCTTACAGACTCTTTTGGTCTCTGCAATGGTTTTATACAGAGATGCTGAAGAAGCAAAATCACGTAAAATGATACTTTCCTTATTGAAAATCATGAATGTATACAGACAGGAATATCTTAAATACAATGTGAAAACTGTGTAAATAATTTAAGAGATTAAAAACAAACTTAAGAATATCCTGTCGTCCTTGCATAGTTTAATTTGCGTTTGCTGAAGAAGAGCGAAGTCGACGCTGAGTCTGTTTGTTTTTTACTGGAGAGATTATGTTTGCCGGGTAAATGGGATGTCAGTGGATAAAAGCAGTTTGTGCATCTGTGTCTGTAGGATCTCAAACTATTTTCCATCGTCTCATTTCAAGACCTTTGCAGAAAAAAAGTCGTTTGCTGAACCGTCCTGATTTTGAAGAATATTTCAGCAAATCGTTGTGGTTTTATACAAATCCATGTTTGTTTGCTTTGTAATACAGTAGATGTACTGTAACATAACGGCACAGAACAGTATTTGTGCTTTGGGTTGAAGAGGACGTGTGTTGTTCTCACCAGTTATCAGGATCCGCCAGTCTGAGCCGTTCTGGTCTATAAAACCTCAGGAATCAAGTTACAGCAACGAGCCTCCAGCGCCGGGCGCTCGTCTCCGCGAGGGACTTGAGAAGAGTGACTGTCCTTCATAGGCCCCGTGTGGATGCTACAAAGTTGACTGAGACCTCTTCCTGTCAGACACACTGACTGTGTGATGGATTATCTGTTGGGCAATCTGAGAGGACATCCAGACACACAGGATGGGCTGCCACCGCCATGACAGACACACACACACACACACACACAAAGCGGAGCTCCTCAAACAGCAGAACTTCTCTTAAGCACCTGTACTATATATGTTCTTGAACGGGCACAGTGGAGGGCTCCTCAAACGGGCCCTCTGGCGTTTACTGCTGCACCTTTAGCGTTTAGAGACAGGTTAGAATTAACTGCCAACACCCATGCAAAGCCCACGGTTAGTGCAACCTTCTATAATTTATTTATAATCTATTCACTTCCAGCATCTTATCGCTGAGAGTCATCTGAAGACAGACCCAGAGGTGTGCGGCTGCCGGGCCGTAGAAATGGGCTGAAGGGTTCAATAATTGCCTTATTTCATGCTCTTCCCTCTGTGTGTCAGAAATGTGCCGGCTGATGGATTGGATGGAGGAATTTAAGGCTTGTTAAAGCAGCCTTCTCGGGCCCTGATATTGTTTAATTCAGTGTCAAGCTGGAGGTCACAACGGAATGTGCACACTGATTTAGTGGGAAAAATTAGTCCCGCTCTTTCATATAAATATAGATGGGGGGGGGGGGGTTGGAGGTCAGCGTGGAGACCGCCACCATGCAGCCGCTGCCGTTCGCCCCTGGAGGTGAGGTGTTGTTTTAAAAGCCGCTCTTTTTAATTAAGCTGAATTATTATGCAGGGGGTGTTTGATTTCCCACCCACGGTGACTCGCTTTATTTGTCTCAGTAATTGTCCATTTTGCTTCTCTTTTTTTCCCCCAAATCGCCTTTTTTTTTTCTTTTACGCGGATCTGAATTGATGTCAAAACGGTAATTGCCACTTTATGAAGCTGCCTTCGGTGTTTAAGCGCGTTGGGAGAGCCGGCGCTCGTGAAGTACATTCTCTCAGACAACGGGGTCAAGGCCGTCTCTTAGGAAGTATTGGATATTTATTGAGTAATTTGGCAGCAACAACTATGAACATATTAGTTCATAAAAAAGCAATAGCACTATGAATTGCCTCCAGCTATTGTACTCCATCTTTCAGAGACAAGGGGTTGTTCAATATTTACAATTTTCTGGCTGTGCATCTGTGGACCAGGCGGCGGTTAGATAAGGTGTGTGTGTGTGTGTGTGTGTGTGTGTGTGTGTGTGTGTGTCCATGCACACGCTCTCTAATAAAGACAGCGGTCGTCTCCTCTCACGTGCGCTCAGCCGCTCCTCCTGACAGAAACCTGAAGTGATGCAGCGGCTCTGGCCTCACCTCTCCACAGCTGTTATTGTCTTTCTGCCGGCCTGGAAACATAAAAACCAGTTGTCAACAGGTTTTTATGGCGGGGAAAACGCAGCGCGGTGTGGAGGAGCGTAAAAACGTCAAGCGCGAAGGTCCTCAGATTTGGCCTTGGTTCGAAGATGAGCAGAAAAATCCATTTCCCCCTCTCCCAACTGTTGTCAGCGCGCCTGCCATTGAAGGACTTGGAATCGATTTAAATTACCTTGGCCGTCTCCAGAAAGTGAGCGAAGTGGAGGCAGATTTAAAAAGTTGCAATAAGCAGCACGTCTCCTCCGTCTTCTTTTTGCTCCGCCGCAGTCTCTCGCTTCCTGTCCGTCTTCAGCTTCTGCTTCAGTCTGAAGTGGAGAGGTTGGAGGCGGGTTTTATTCTCAAAGGGTTTTTGGGATGTTTTCCATCAAGCGTCTCTTCCCTTGTTTAACTATTAGTAAAACAATTAGCCTTTATTCAAACCTCCACTAAGATCATTTCATTCATTCAGTCTCTCCGTCATACAGCTTTCTGTCATTCCTTCCTTAGATCTCCTCCTCTTCCCTTATTCTTTGACTCCTTTCCTTCCTCACCTCCTACTTTACTAACTTCCCATTATCTTTTTTACTAAACTCACAGACAAACAACAGCTGAGGACAAGTGAAAGCTACCTATTGTCGTTTTTTTTTTCTCTCTTCACCGTTGTTAGGCAGAGCGCCCACGTCTGGCGGAGCCTCCGGTAAAAAGACGGAGCCCAGTAGTTCAGAGCTCATTTGCTGACGTCTGAATGACAACACCCACTAATTAACGCCGCTTTAAATTGCTCGATAATTAGGCTCGTGACTTCCCCTCGCGGACTCACCGGCAGGTGTTCGCTCACGCGCTCGGGCACTTCTCTGTCCCACAATGCATCGCGCTCAGGTCGCCCTGAGACGCGATCCTCAGGAGCCTGATGGTTCGGTGCAGATGACAGAATGTTGCGGAGATTCACTAAGACACTTCTGTTGTTTGTGAGATTTCACTCTCGCGTGGTTCACGCGTGATCTTTTGTTGTTGTTTTTTTGAAGCTTTGTGGTGGAAATGAGATGTGCTTGGCTGGTTTTCAGCTTTTCTAACCATCCACTCACTTTCCATGACTTAATCCGTCAATTTTATGAATCACACATTGTCACAACAGATACGCGCGCGCTCACACGCGCGCGCGCGCGCGCCGGCCCGAAGGTGACTTTGACAGCTAATCGCGACAAAGGCGCCTTTTCACTGCCTCCTTCTCTCCCACTCGCGCTGAAACCCGCGCGTGTCGGGAGCCATCGTCGTCAAAGCGGCCGCGCCCGCAGCCCTCGCCGCGAGGAGGATTTGAGCCGAGCGCGCGGAAAAGTGGCCCTGTCACCTGCGATTTCGGCGGCGGCGCGAAGTGGCGCGGTAATGGCAGGATGACGGCTGCCGCCATGATGCACTTTCACACGTCCCGACGCCGCGGACAGACACTGTAAACAAGGTGATGACGTTGAGCACGTGCGCTCAGATCGGCCTTGTTAAGGACGGTGGGTAATAACAGCTGGTGTCTGGCTTGATTTCTTACTTGTGTAATGTGAATGTGTGTTGATGCCCACATCAACTTTAAACGTGGTGCGTGCGTGTGCGTGCGCGTGTGTGTTTTTCTTCTGTGAACAGATGCAATGAGCTGTTTGTGTAGTGAAATATGCTTGAAGCTTTGTGTGTGTTCAGACTTGCAGGTTAAATTGCTTCGCCTAAAGAGGTAAACTCATTCCAGCATAATGCGTCTCGTCCTGGAATATTTCAATGTAGCATGAATATGTGAGAATGTACAACAACTAACCGTCAACTGTCCCACCTTTGTTTACCTGCTGGGCTTCTGCTGATGGCGCAGGTTCAGTCAGTCTGTTTGTGCTTCATGCATTTATTATCAGCCTCGGTCCGTGGCGTTGGAGGTTTAATGCCTTGCACGTGTATGTTGTTGTTGGACCAGCAGCACTGTGCTGTCCATCCATCCACTTGCCTTGAGTTAAATGGTTTCGGCGGGTGACACCATTGAACAGTTGTCTGTTGGGCAAGAATCTCATAATAGTCAATGCAGAGATGCTCCCGCCAGTTTTTAAAAGATGAAAGTAGATAAAATCCTAAAAATAAAACTGAGAAAAACACAATAGACCGTAAAATAGTTTTTGGGTTATTTTAAAGTATTATTAATTGTCTATTCCTAAAGATTGATAACTGTCTAAATTCCACCTCCAATAACTTTATGTGCGGGAAATGTGGATCTATTTTATCAATAACTTTTCCCACCACTCGCTAAAACCTCCGTCTGTCGGCAGCGGGAGCGTCTGTAGAGCGGTTTTTAATTGCTTTGACACCAGTTGCACTCGGTGATCTCATCCCTGTTCCACATCAAAGTCATCCGGCAGCGAAACGGATACCTCGCCTCCCAAAGCAGCGACATTTAATGTTAACGCCGAAAAGTACGCGGCGCCAGAAACGGCGGGAGCGTCCGTTCTACGGAGCCGGGCGGCGGAGGCCGGGTTCACGCCTACATCCAAAGGATATTTCAAACACTTCCCGCTTTGAGATTCCCCATTACGCGGGTCAATAGAGGGCAATGGCGGAAGGATAAATATCCAGCGGGCTCCTGGAGACGCCGCGGCTGACCTTGCTGTCGGCTCATCTGATTGCCTGTTAGACACTTCCACCCGCCGACGACAAGTGCCCTTTTTCGCCGAGAACCATTTTCCCCGCCATGTCAGATGTGGGGGGTGCTAATGAATGCGCGATGACAGTACTTAGGGAGGCGAGCAGCCGTCCTGCCTCGGCGAATTTAGCCGCGGGTCACTTTGGCGCCGCGGTGAAAGGGAACCCGCGGAAACAAACAGGTGCGGGGGTCAGAAACTCATCTCTTCTCCCAGATTAAAAGCTCATCTCTCAAGGCGGCGCGGCGTTATTGAGGCTGATGCGCGGGACACTCCATGCAAATAGAGGTGTGATTAGGCGCGGGCCGGCGCCGCCTCCGCCTCCTTTAGAGGCGAGGACCCTCAGAGCGACGCCCGGGCTTTGGAAGCGGCGTTGGAGCGTCAGCGTGTGAAACGAGGCAGTCTTGACTGTGCAAACCAGCGCAGGGTCAGGTCTGCAGCCTGAGATCACGTGGTACGGTGCAGATCTGTACTAATGTGTATTAATGATCTATGCAGGTCACAGGTCCAGGTCGTTGGCAGCAGACTCATCCGTCCCCACGTGCACATTGCGCTCGCTGACCTTCGACCCCTTTCCCCTCAGACGTCAGCTGTGGACGCGCTGCTGTCGGGAGGAGGCTCCTCAGCCTCCGGCTACGGCTTCATTATCAGCCCACACATATTTATCTGCCGATGCTGCGCCGATCGATGATGTGGATTTGTGTTTCACGCCCAGTCGAGTGAAGCCCTCGAGGCCCTGAGTGGAGCCGTTTCTAGAAGGAGCTCATATCAACACTCATATCTCTGTGTGTGTGTGTGTGTGTGTGTGTGTGTGTGTGTGTGTGTGTGTGTGTGTGTGTGTGTGTGTTAGTGCTTTTGATTAACAGCTGTGATAACATTGTACTCATAAGTGTAATTGCAGAGATAAGGTTAATCGTTCTGGCTAACAATATTTTTCCTTCTCAGTTTAAATGACAACTTTCACCACAGCTCTCGAGTTCTTTTCAACCTGACCCTGACTTTTTTTACAATGAGAACCAGTGTTTTATTCCCAGAAAACCACATGGACGAGAACAGCAGAACCCGGCGCTGAACCACAGAACCCCATGTGGTCCTGCAGTACAGAAGAAAGGCCCTGCTTCACTGACACATCAGTAGCAATGATCCTAATCTTGCGTCAGACCGTTGGATGAATGTGTCTGTGCTGCTCTTCATGAGTCACTTCACTGTGATTCAACAGACACCGTTTAGAAGCCGGCCCCCTGCTGAGAGGAAACAGCTTTCAATTTGCCTTCCCGGTGAAGCTACAAAGTGGCGGCAGCGAGCCGGGAGATCCCTCCTGTCTTCCTCCACCTGGATCCGTCGCCCTTCAAGCGCGTTTCCAAGGACGGTCCCGCTGATGGAGTTCGATAATGGAGGCAATAATCCCAAAGAGACACAGAGCAGCTGCTTGGGCAGTTGCTCAGGGAGAGGACTTCCTGTGCCAAAGACAAAGAGTTTCTTTATCACATACATTCAGATCCTAAAGTGCACGTGTGCTAGCAAGCAATCGACAAGAAACGGGTCCGAAGTCCATCTTTACTGCTGCAGGTCTGACTGTGATCACGTCCAGCACCCGACTGGATCTGAGCGTTCACTCTGACTTCTACCAGTTGCTCTTTGAGAGATACACTTTAGCGTTAATGTAAAGGGGCTCACGAGATGATGGGTCTGTTACATAAAGTTAGTGAGAGGCCTCTCCTCACACTTCATTTTCTCATCCATGTCATCAAATATTTATGAAAAAACAAACTCGGAGCAGCGTAATTAGAGTTTAATCCTTGGGCTCCTGTTTCGCCGCAGTGTCAGCAGCCAATGAGCAGCCTGGCAAGTGATGTCACGTACAGCACCTATGAATCAACATTTGACACCCCCCCCCCCTCCCTCTACTGTCATTCCTGCTTATCTCACTCCTCACTGCATAAAGCAGCTGTATTGTAATGTGCTGACAACACTCACAATGGTTTGCAGAGGAGCCGCCGCCGCGGAGGCCGCTATTATATTTTCAGGTTATAAATTACTTTCCAATTACTTAAACAAATACGCTACGTTGAGCGCCTAATTTCCCCGCTAACTGCAGCAGATGGATGTGGCCGGCGTGCAGCACCTCGGCGCGGAGACGAGCGCCGCGCCGGCGGCCGCGTGCTAGCGTAGCGACGCCACATTAGCTCACCGGTGACCCCTGTAGCGGGGCGTAAAAGCAGCTGCTCTTTGTTTTGGGTGTAGTTCTGTGAAGACAATGTTTGTGTCCAAATGCACAGAAGCCATCGTGTCGCTAAGCTAACTTGAACCAGGAGTGTGTGTGTGTGTGTGTGTGTGTGTGTGTGTGTGTGTGTGTGTGTGTGTGTGTGTGTGTGTGTGTGTCTCTCTCTATTTACACACGCTTTACCTCTCGCACAATATAGGAGGCAAACTCTTCAGTCACATCTAAAAGCCTAATGGGAAATCCCCCCCCTAATTAAGATGCATGAATAATTCAAGTGGTGGCGCGCTAATTAGCATTCCATCAGTCCTCTGTGGCGATGACGGCCTGTCGCGTCGCGTCGCTGCTAGTTACGGCCTGTACGCCGCGAGGATGGCGGCTGAAGTGAAGGAATGTGGACGTCTTGAGAGCTGCCTGACAGAGTATCCTATCATTACTGCGGCGAGCGTGACAAGCTTCCCATTTCCCTCCGTCTTCATAATCAACAGCAACACAAACTCTTTGTCTGGGGACAATCTGGCGAATACGATAAGATAATATGGACGGAAAACGAGCCCCGGGAGAGCCAGTCGTTTTTTTTTTTTTTTTACCTCCTACATCCAGCATCAAGCGGAGAAACGCAGCGTTGTGCGCGTTTGCCGGCGCTTTGGTAGCTTTCCAGCCACCCTGGGTGCAGTGGGGCCTCCATGTACACGTTGCAGTGCTTTAAATGTGTGATTTAGCTGCGTTACGGCCCTGCCGTTATTGCCTCGCGCTCTCTGAGGGGCTGTTTAATGCTAGTAAAAGCAATAAAGAGGTGTTAAGATGGAAATTAAGCCTGGATAAATCACAGAGGTTAACTCTGCTTTGGCTCACAATTACAGGCCGCCTCCGAAGAAATTCATTACTTCGTTTACAACAGCGGTATTAACCCTGTATGGAAATGTGCTTATGTAGCTGATGTGCAATAATTCCTTTGGTATCGCTACAAGTCTGACCTGATGTCGTCGTTAATTTAATTCAAGCCAGTTGTTGAAGTAAAATGCACTAAATGTATGACAAAGAGCTGGACGCTCGTCACAGGGAGTGATCCTTCATCAGCTGACGCGTGAGGAGACACAATTTTGTTGCACACAAGGCTGAAGGCTCCTGTGGCCCGTGTGTGTGTGTGTGTGTGTGTGTGTGTGTGTGTGTGTGTGTGTGTGTGTGTGTGTGTGTGTGTGTGTGTGTGTGTGTGTGCGCGCGTGTGTGTGCGCGTGTGTGTGTGTGCGTGTGCCCCCCCAGGGAGGCGAGTTGAGGATCTGTGGCGTCTTCCTACTGGGTTTAACCTTGGCTCCGGGCTAAACACACAGGGAATGTTCTGAGAGGACCTTCAACCACGAGCAGCACCGGCTTTTCATACACTGCTCCCCTCCTGTGGGAGCGCCACCACAAACACTGCTATTGATCCACTGTCAGACTCTCACACACTCCTCCTCTTCGTGTTTCCTCTTGCTCGTCTGGCTGATGAAGTGTGTGTGTGTGTGTGTGTGTGTGTGTGTGTGTGTGTGTGTGTGTGTGTGTGTGTGTGTGTGTGTGTGTGTGTGTGTGTGTGTCAGCCAGGCAAAAAACAGTGCTCATAGATCCAGGGGTAGTGATGAGTTCCTGGTGTCCCATTCATCCTGTGGGGCTGAGCGGTGCATTCAGTTTCTATTCATAGCTGAGCATTTAATATGTTAACATATGAACTATGATCACGTGATCTGTCTCCTGGAAAGCAGAAGTCATTGTGAAATAGAAGCTTCATTTTGCATTTCTGAGTTGAGAAAAACAAATTATTGTCACTAATTGTCTGTAACCTCCCTGAGCCTACATTTGTATTCATCACATGACCCACAGATCTGCATCAGGGCCTTAGGTTGGTGCTGCAATGCTAAAATGAAGACTCAGAGACAATTTGGAAGAGGTAAATCCAGACAGACAGAGGTAATAAAACAGGTTAGAAGGAGAATAAAATGAGGAGAAAGGGGAAAAATAGGAGAAAAGGAGGATTCTGAGGACGACAATGAATCACTTCCACATCCTCTGCACGCTGAATAAATAGCAGGCCATTTCCACATCATAAATATCATCCCCGCTTAATGTGCTGAGCTCCAAGGTGGGCCCACCATGCGCTACCCTGGGGGGGGGATTTGACGAGGGGGTGGAGCCGGTTACAGGAAATGATCCTTTACCGGCGTCGCTCAGCCTCAGGAGAGGGTCGGAGGGCAGCTTAATCCCTGAAGCGGGTACCATATCTGTCCTGTTCCCAGTAGGGCTGATGTGCTCCAGATGCCAGGATGGACAGAAATGGCCATTAATCAGTTTCAGGCTGATGACTTCTTCCGTTCAGTGTGTGTGTGTGTGAGAGGAGTGAGAGTGAGTGACACAGACAGACCCGCTCCAACTCCTCCAACGCCAGGTAGGCTGTCACAGTTTGAAGAAGATGCATATATAGTCGCGTTTTCATCCATTTTCTCGGTGTTAAACAGGAATGTGACGCGCCGAGCGGCTCGCTGACACCGCCGCTCTGATACGCCCTGATGTGTGGCGCGGCGGGCTCATTTTTCTGGATGTCAGGCTTTGTCCTCTCTGATGAATCCCGGGGCCTGAGGCCTGGGTGGATTGGCTCACACGCCGGCTACGCGCGGGTGATTGATGAGCGGAGCCGTAGCGTCAGCTTTGCTCTGATTTCCCCCGACCGCCTCCGTCGCCCCGGCCCCACGTCTGAATCGAGCCCTCCACCGCCCGCCCGGCGAACCCCCTGCCCCCGGGCTGATGTGAAGCTACAGCAAACACCTGCACTGTTGGAAACCGACGGCGTGGCTCACACAGGTGGCGCCTCGTCTGTTCTCCATAAACGGCCTCGGCCCCTCACTCACAGTCGTCATGGTGGCAGATATTAAATCACAACCTGCAGCTGGAGGAGGGTTGAGGAAAGAAACAGTACCGTGGC
Source organism: Betta splendens (assembly GCF_900634795.4). NCBI lineage: Eukaryota > Metazoa > Chordata > Actinopteri > Anabantiformes > Osphronemidae > Betta > Betta splendens. The sequence continues at coordinate 560,961 of NC_040885.2, read as the reverse complement.
AATCTTCCCAGTGTCCTGCCCATCAGAGCCCAATCAAATATTCTATTACATTATTCTCCAATTTCCTCCCCCCATCAGCCTCGGGGCCCAGGGGCCTCGCTACAATTGACGTGTAGACATATTGGAAATCAAAGCAGGAACAGGAGGAGGGCGCAGAGGGCAGGTCCCCCAGCTCCAGACAGGCTCCTCTTTGGCCAGGAGTTACCATGGCGAGGATGGAGAGCAGAGATGAGGACCACACACACACACACACACACACACACACACACACACACACAGTGGAAATGAGCCAAGAGCTTTCTTTTTCTTTCCTAGACTGATTTTAAAATGAAAAAAAAATGTCTCATGTCGACTACCTGCACGTTCAACTGGGGGACTATAAAGTTTTAGAACTGCCAAGATCAAGATCAGCAGAGTGAGACGTTTCTAAAGTCAGGATGAGAGCAGCCGTGGAAAAAACGCAAAACAACGAGGAAACAAAAAATGGAGGATATGAAAACAAAGCAATTCTGAGGACGCCGTAAAACTGGCGAGGACGCCCATCGAGGACTCACCGATTAATCCGCCGTCTGCTGGAGCTGCCCGCTGCTTCGCTCCGAGCCCGGTTTACACAGCACTCTGTAATCTCCCCCTAAAAGCCCCCTTCAGCAGGCGCTTCCCACCGCCCCGACTCGTATCGGCTCCGTACAGTCGCCGGCGGCGCCGTCCCGGCTCCGAGCGGCCGAGACCACGGCTGAGTGTGAATGAGGAGTGTGGAAATCTGGCATTTCCAGGCGGACGCCTTCAAATCAGCCTAATGAGCCTAAAACCAACTTAGGAAAATAAATTAACTAAATGAATCAACTTTATAAAATTATGAACATGAAGCTACAGAATGCAGCGTAAGGAAACGCTGAACTCAGATGAATTCTGGAGGCTGCTTCAGGAGGTCATTGTGAAATCTCAATAAATTAAAAAGCTCCTTCAGTGAATGTGCAGATCAAGCAGTAATACTGGGTTCTCTGTGACTGGGTCACCTTCAGTGTTCGGGTTCAGTCCAGAGGCTCTGAAATAGAAATTCTGAAATATAGACCTAAGACGTAGCGTTTTATCTGGTGCTCAGATTGTTGAATGAAGACTCGAACCACTTGTTGCGACTCACTGGGAGGCGCTGAACACGTGGCCAGCTGTTATCTCACCTCTGAACCCAGCGCTCAAACCAGCGCCTCGCGTCTTCCCCGTGTCCTTGCCCGTGGGCAGGAGGGACTCGCGTGATCTTTCCCGCGGCTTTATGAATTATGCAGCCTGAGCAAACCCATAAGCTGCCGGGTCAGTGGAGCAGAAGGCCGGCGAGCGGAGTGATAGGTGGACGATGAAGGACTATCAGCTGCTCGGTGCGGCGCGAGGTCCGCGGAGACGCGACTTGCCCCGGTACACGGACACACCTCACGACCCCGGCTCCAGTCGCCACCTCCCAGGTCCCCAGCAGGAGCCCCGGGTGAGAACGGAGCGCCGTGACAGGACAGCAGGGACCTGGGGTGGGGGGTCAGAGGAACAATAAAGGTTAGGGGATGTTGGGACATGATGAAAGCGTGTGTGTGTGTGTGTGTGTGTGTGTGTGTGTGTGTGTGTGTGTGTGTGTGTGTGTGTGTGTGTGTGTGTGTGTGTGTGTTTAAACCCGTCTGGTGTGCAGCCAGGCTGTCTATTAACAGTGGCCAAGCCTGAAGATCAAGCCAAGGGCACTTCAGCCAAGTCCTCCTGCAGCCAGCGTCGCCTCCGGTGGCTCAGTGTGTGTGTGTGTGTGTGTGCGTGTGTGCGTGTGTGCGTGTGTGCGTGCATGCCTGTGTGCGGCTCACCTCCGACCGCTGGTGCTCGCTCCGAGGCAGCTCTTTGTCTTTGTGCTGACAGGGTGAAGATGATCGAACACTCGGCTTCTCCGCGTTTACGCCAGAGAGGGATGGAGCTTTGCACAGAGAGACGAATGTTCGCCGCGATGGAGCCTCTGCGCGATTCTGCAAATCATCCGGCGTAATAAATCCACGTCCAAATGGGACGGAGGCGAAAGATATGGAGCAGATTGAAACTCAACCAATAGATTATTATTAATTATTATTATTACAAACAATGAGAGTGTGATCATTAGTTAAACTTAATTTGACATTTGTGCTTGTGTGTTTGTTTGTTACATTCATTTTTATTCAATAGACAATTTAGAGTCATCAGTTTAAAAATGATAAAATGTAATATTTGCTTATTCCCTAAACTGAGATAAAAACTCTATTTGATTTTGTCTTTGCAGCTTTCCTCTACACGAGTTCCTCTTCCTGTTCTTAGGCGCTGACGACAGGCTGCAGTGTTTGTCCTCCCGTCTCGTACCATCGCGCCTCCAAAGCCGCTCGTATCATCTTGTTGACAAGTCGGTGCAGAAATATGGAGTTTGGCTGCCGTCCCTGGAGAGCGGGTGCTCTTGGAACGATTAGTGCAACATGTAACGGTCTGCGTGTGGTGGCGCCAGGCAGACGGGGAACATATGCACGCGCGCCGGGCCTCGTCATCAACACATGGGCCGCGAGGCCGACGCGGCCGCCAGCGAGCGGCGCCGCCCGCGCCTTCGGGGGAACGGGCCGAACCGGCGGCTCTGCTGTTTCTGGGGCTGAGGGCGGCTCCCGTCCCACCAAAACACACAGGCGCCCGTGAAGTGCGGGGAGGTGTCATTTGAATAGCAGCGACCTCAGCGCCATTATGGAGCTGGCGGAGGCTAATTAATTTCTCTGGCAGCCTCATATCCTCTCTTTCTCTCCCTGTGTGTCTGCCGTTGTTAAGCCTCCAGTGAGCCCAATGCAATCAGTATTCATCTGTGGCTGTCAGTAAACTGAGAGAGTGGTGTGACAGTGACCCTCTGGGCGCGCACGCACACACACACACACACACACACACACACACACACACACACATACACACACACATCCCTGCCACAGGCTCCTGGTAATTAAGAACCACAAACTCCAGGAGGATACTTGTGTGCATTCATCATCGCAGCAACGTGGCCAGTACGTGTTCATACGTGAACGTTTTTCAGAATAAAAGCGCGTCACACATCTGCCCTGATGTTTTATCGCTGTGGCTGAATCTCACAGTTCTTGCACTAATTGAGACAGTACGGTGTCAGCTGTCTTCCATCCACTCATTCCCTCCCTGTCGTTTAGCTCTGCATCATGATATGGACGTCAGGCTAGTCGAGAGAGGGCAATGATGGGCTCCACTTCCTGCAAACACCCTCATCAGTGAGTTGTACTGATTACAATGGGCCGATCAATGGCTCCCCCTCGCCTGTGCTCAACAGATTTCACCTGACATCACCACATCAACCTATTCTCCTTATTCTGTCCACAGATGTGTTTATTTCCCTGATTTTTCTCCACTAAGCCTTTTCTCATTAGAACAAAAAAGAACAATTACTGCATTAATCTGACCCTCGACTGTGCGCCGCCTGCTCCGCCCCTCGCTGCTCTCTCCATCTCTGTGACAGGGAAGCAGGTGCCGGATGAAACGGAGAAGATGAGCTCAGTGGAAAAGGCCCATCAGACGCCAGCAGCGGCGGCTCAGCTGAGTAAATAGAAACAGTGGCGTCGTCTTGGTTTCCCAGAGACAACAGAATGCAATCCTATTAACGGGTAAATGGGAACATGCAGACACAGCCACATACGGAATCACAGGGTTGCAGATCATTTGCTGTGAGGGAGATTTGCATTTAAATCACATGGAAATTAAAGCTGTTTCCTTAACTGTTACCTTATATTTGGGATGTTGTAATCAACGCACTAAGCTCAGATTCATTCATTGATCTGTCATGAACTCCACCTGCAGGTTACTGTAAATCATTACTCTGACCTCCTATTGCTCTTGCAGCCTCGCACCTACTGGACCGTACTGGATGCCATATCTCCTCCTCCTCCTCTTCCTCCTCCATCCGTCAACTTACTGTCACCGTCCCGCTCACCTTCTGGCGCTGGCATGTGTGATGAAATCCTCGGTGCATCCAGCCCCCCCCCCCCCCCCCCCCCCCATCCCTCCCCTACGTCCCGTAAATTTATTAATATGATTTACATAAAGTTAAAGTTCCCCCAGCAGCCAAGGAGGCTGCTCTAAAATAAGCTGTGGTGGTGACAGAGCCAATGTGTTATGTGTGTCATAGGCCCGGGGGGCTCTGGGGGCTACGGGGTTGGGAACGTCATGGAAAGGGTCCCCGAGGGCCCGCTGGCCTGGAAATGACACGGAGTGAGGGAAGAGCCCCCGCATCCCAGAATCAGTCATCTCATCTGCAAGGGGAGATGAGGAAGGACAAAGATGCATCGCCCCACCGCCAGGCACACACGCACACACGCACACACACACACACCATGGGAAATGCATGCATGCACATCCCTTCCCACACACACACACACACACACACACACACACACATACACATACACACACACACACACACACACACACACACCAGAAAATCTGTGATTTTTAAATATGACTGTAGAGAAGGATTATGTCGGCTATGATAAGGGCCAATTACGGTTTCAGGACATTAGGGACACTTGATCTTCTCTGAGGTGGTCGACTCACAACTGTGTCTTCTCAAACAAGACACGGATTTGCAAAGAAAGACGTCAGTATAGTAGAGCAGCCACTCTGCGGGTATTCATGGTTTCGTGTTGAGTGCCGCCATGTTAATAGGTGACACTCGCCTCCTGAGCTCGGGCTTCAGTTTATCTGAGCCGCCGCGTGTCAGTCACTACCGCAATCTGCCCTCTGACACAGCGCTGCAACAAAATCAATGGCTGACACGGGCCGATAATCACCGCATCTGGCCGTGATGGCGCTAAAAATAGCGCAGCGGGCGGTGTGGCTTACCCGCCGCAAGGTCAATATCCGCCCCCCACCCCCACCCCACCCCGCCCGATGACAGCTGACTGATCACAAGCCGCGCCGACAGCCTTTTGATGGGATGATTTTTGAGAAACCACCGTCAGAGCCCCCCGAGGTTTCCACCAACGGCACACGGGAAATACAAGCCGTCAAACGGGACGGAGGAGGTTTAAAGCAAGAACCTCCCCCCCCCCCCCCCGGAGGGACACACAACGCTCCGAAGGGAGCTGAAACGTGTGAAAATGAAGAGTTGTGAGAAGCATTTTGTCACTGTGGGCAGGACTGTGCTCGTCTTCCCGCGGAGGAGCGAGAAATAACTCAGCGTGGCCTGTTACTCCTCGCCATTACACGGAACAGCTGTGAAATTACCCCCAGACCCCCCCCCCCCCCCAGCTGCGTGACGCCCAGAAGCCCACGTGTCATCGCCTCGTTTTCCCCCCGCAAATATTTAAGAAAGCTGTGACTAAAGCAAGACGTCTCCTGAGAGAGAGCGAAAGAAACACACACACACACACACACACACACACACACACACACACACACAGCGACGGTGGGGGCGAATTAGCTGAAACGTTCATGTAACATTTTCCCCGACGCTTCATCTTAATTACCACGGTGCAAGCCATGCAAATCCGATTGGCTGTTTATGCCAGGAAATTCATAAGCACACAGCGATATTAATTACTCCGCTAGGATCCAGGCTATATTTGATATGCGCGAGGCGTAGCGGCCATTACCAGCCTTGTGTTTCAGCCTCAGCCCCGCGTGTCAGCGGTAATCAAATCTAAACGTTGACAACAACACTTCAGCAATCAATATCGGATGGGAGGGTTCCTTTGATGCCGGAGCTTTAATCTCTCCTCTCGCGCGCGCGTGCGCCAGTGTGTGTGTGTGTGTGTGTGTGTCTTAATCTGCGTCGATATCCTGTGAGCGTCTCTCGCACACAACTCTATTAATTTCATCTCAGCGCCGCACGTTGGGTTTTCCTCATTTGAAGCACGTCTTTTATGCCCCTTTGTTTGCAAATCCATTAGCTTAAGTGGAGTCAAACGCAATTAAGCCGCGCGGCTGCTCGCCGAGAGCGAGCGTGTGATGTGTTTGAGGGACACATGGGGAGGGGGGGGGGCGTATTACTACATTATGATTATCACAATATTCCCCTCGGTGCTGCCGGAGAGACAGATGCACGCGGAGAGCGCGACGGGGACGGTAAACGGGCGAAACGGGCCGAAAATGAAGCCGCGGTGACTGACGACAGACGGGAAATTGGCCCCTAAGTTCATCAGTGGAGCAACGATGACCTCTGCTGGCGAAGGCGCCTCCGTCACGCGCGTCCACGACACGCCACGCGACGCCCCGCCGGTGGCTTAAAAATTGCTTTCCTAAATCATCCACCATGTGAGGGAGAAGGAACATAGATCAGCATGGCAACACGCGCACACACACACACACACACACACACACACACACACACACACACACACACACACACACACACACACACACACACACACACACACACACACACAGCACTGTGCCAATTACTGACTTGGGTTCTACATTGCTCTTATAAAAATGTAATCAATCACCCCGCCGTGATGTGGGGGCCGCCCGTCCCAGTGCCACGGCCGCAGAGAGAGGTCGGTCCTGGCACCAACAGGGCCGCAGCGTCGCGCCCAACGTGAGCGTAGATATGAACAAAACCCACAAAGGATGACAGGCAGGACTTCACGCTCATTAACATCCAAAAGCAACATCCATCTCTGCCTCCTGCCGCCCGCTGGCACGGCTCTATTCTCCTCCGAGAGCTGGACTCAGGATGCCACCTCAAACTGATAGCGGTTGGAGGAGGGGGGGTGGAGGGGGGTGCCCCAGGGGTCCCCACAGGCCCAGACGTGCTCATTAATATCCCCAGCATCGTGAGGAGGCGCCGACCACACAGAGCCAGCGCGAGACGAGGAGGACGAAGAGTGCGACACGCGCGTTTACGTGAAGGCATGCGGTTACGAACGCTTAGTTATTTATCCACGCGACGTTTAAACGCGCGCACAAGCGGTTGTAGGTCAATAAATACACACACGGTGTTTGCCTCTGGGATGAGATGACCTATTATTGTCCACGTGCACGCGGCAGACAGAAACCCAACGCTGCATCCGGATCATGTAGCAGCGGCCAATCACAGGCCGGACTCTGTGTGTGTGTGTGTGTGTGTGTGTGTGTGTGTGTGTGTGTGTGTGTGTGTGTGTGTGTGTGTGTGTGTGTGCGCGTGCCTCAGCTAATGATGCACTGGCACACGCCACCTCGCCGCACAGTCATTCACAGGGCTGGCATGTGTTAATGGGCCTGGCACCCCACGCCCACGGTAAAGCGATACGTCCAACTGGCTCGGCGGCGGCGGCGGCGCCGGGGCTGAACAGATGCCACTCGTTTCCGCCGGCCAAAGTGACCCAGCAATCAGCTGGCTAAGCACCTAAAAAAATCTCAGCGAGCGGGTAATGAGGGGAATGAACACTTTACTGGGTGACAGCGCGGCGTGAAGCCCCAGTGGCCACCTCTCTCTCTCCCCCTCGCTCTCTCTCTGTCGCCCACTTTCCAGTTTGCCAGTTCTTGGGGCCTGATCCTCCTGATCCTCATTTAGCTGATATTTCAGTGACCCTCCATCTCTGTTCCAGCCTCTTTCTTGTTTCCTTCTGTCCCACTATCATCTCGCCACAAAGCACCTCTGTATGGCAGCGTGTGTGTGTGTGTGTGTGTGTGTGTGTGTGTGTGTGTGTGTGTGTGTGTGTGTGTGTGTGTGTGTGTGTGTGTGTGCGCTAGCTGCCTAGCTGATGCACACTATGACATATTGAGGTAATAAAAAGCTGCACCGCGGGGATGGCCGTGCCCCACTAATTAAACACCTCCTATGCGACCTTATTGCGGGCGCCAGTTGCCATAGAATCCAAACGCCTCTTCCGGGCCCTGCGTCAAACTGCACCTCACAGGAAACCGGACGAAAAAGGAGAAGAGGCGGAGGAAGCGAAGTTGCAAGGTCATTACGTCAGTGCACAGACACTGGAACAGAGATATTGATTCATGCAACAAAAACGTCAGGAGACTTTTCTCATTATCTGGTGGCTTAAACCGATTCAGGGAAGGTTTCAGCTCTTTAATCTCAAACACTAAGAGGAACAACACTTTAATACAATACGCTGCGCACTGCGTTAATGAGATTAAATATGTCCCAGAGGCATCGTGTCAAAAAGACTAAACAATGTTCAAAGCCTACAGTCAATCATGCTTAGCCCAGATTAGACTGATTGACAGCAGCAGCATATGCCAGTTGTAGTAGAACAATTTGGTTCTGTACAACACCACCATCCTGGTCCTGACCCGCAAGTGTCAAGGTTTTAGTTGTCAGTGTTTATGTTGACTTGTTCCCACGTCTCAGACAGTTCTAATCAACATCTGAACTCACACCATGGAGCCTCATGCCTCCTAACTAAAGGCAGCGTGTGGATGTTCGATGGATGGAACATTGTCCAAACGCTCATTATTTTCAGCCGCACATGAACCCAAGTAAAGCAGGAATAAAGACAGCAAGCGGCTTCCTCCGTACGCTCGCGTCCTGTAATTGGGGGCGTGGGAGTGATGGGCAGACCCCCGGTCCCGTATACGTGTGCCTCGGGCCTGCTGCGCGAAGGTGTCCTTTGATTTGCGCCGCGGTGGAGCGCGGGTCAGCGCGACAGACGACTCAGCACCTGTCGGCGCCCGAGTCCCGCTCATCAGTCACCGCCTCCATATGCTGTCCATTAAAATCAGACGTGGCGGCACCTGGCTGGCAAAGGCCACGCACCCCCGGTGACCCCCCCCCTCACATCTGCGGAGCCGACCTTAAAGGCGCCCAGCGCCGAGGCGGCGGCGAGGACAGTCGGCGGGAGGAGGAGAAGCAAGGATTGAATGACATCATTCGGTGACGTCACGCAAACTGCATCCCGTCGGATTCTCCTGCAGCACTCACTCAAACGTGGAATCCTGGATGCTGGGTCAGTGAAACAGTGACTCACACCACTTTTCACACCACAATTATTCTCTTAGATTGAGATTGAAAAAACATGAAACTCAAACATTATTTTTAATAAAATCCAACAACTGTAATTTCGTCGAGAAAAATCACCTGAAGATTAAATTTTGCCCCAAATGCTAAATATTTAAGACAATTAAATAATAATTTAAGGCACTTTCTTATAACAAGAAGAATACTGAGTTGTCGCATCTGAAAGCTTCATATAAGCAGTTTAACCTGAACTAGAGCTTTACTGGACAAAGGCCAGTAGCCGCAGTGTGGACGCGTATGAATAAGTGCAGCCGGAGACAATGAATAGAGATGAAACGCTCTTTAAAGCGGAGGAGCGAGCCTCGCTCCATACCAACGAATCCGCCGGAACCCGATCTCCAAGGTGTGCAGGCTCACCGTGCGAACGCGCGCGCGCGCGACCGCGAGCAAGTGCGAACGAGCGCGCGTGCGCGGCTGCGTTAAAAAAAAAAAGGGAGGTGGGGGGGAATGCAGAGGGCGTTCTCTTCAAACGGGGAGTATTCAAAGAGCAGCGAGTTTCAAACGGAGACAGCACTGAGGGCAGTCGGGTTTGAACTGTGTTTGCGCGAAGCAGGCTGCCTTTAAAAGAAGGAGAAAGAAAGGGATTCCTGAAGTGCATTCGCTGAGTACTCGTGGAGGAGGACAGAATATTAGGGGAGATGAAGAGGGGAGCGCTGAGCTGGGCAGACGGGGAGAAAGAGCGTTTGGCGGCCAAGCGGAGAGCAGTCGTGAAATGGAAGAAGCGAACACTGGCCTGCGGCGCTGCTTCCTGCCGCCTTCTCTCTCTCTCCCTCGCCCTCGCTCGCTCTTTCTTCTTCTTCTGCGTCTCTTTCTGCTTCTTCTTCTTCTGCGTGTCCTTCTGCTTCTTCTTCTTCTTCTTCTCGCCCCCCTCCCTTTCCTTCTTCTTCTTCTTGAGTCTCACGAAGGGAAGAAGAAAAAAAGAAGAGCAGACGAGGAAGAACAACCCCCCCACTGTTCCGTCTGTACCTGCGGGAGCGGCGCGGGCGGCGGTGGCCCACATAGCCGCAACCGACCCGACCTCGGCGCCGCTGGAGTGATGGCTGCTGAATTACTATGTCAGCGGCCCGGTGCCCCGTCATGCCAGCGCCCTCGCACACACATAATAAACACACTCCATCACTTGTTCGACCCGACCGCGGCGCCCAAAGAGAGCATATTAATTATAGATGTACGTTAAATTACTTTCATTACCTCCCTGCTCGGTGAGCGGCAGGGTGACAGGCGTGATGGATGGACGGAGGTTCACCGTAGCTCCCCAAGTAGTCGGCGCTCCCTCTCTAACCCTGCGCTCACCTTTCTGTTTTTTTCATTTGCACCAATTATTGCACGTTACAGATTTCCAGAGGAGCAACAGTTTAGCCGGGGTTCCTTGTTTTCCTCTCGGCTAAGGCTTCATCTCCATATTCCAGTCTTGATGTCTATCCCGCCAATTAAACGTGGTATTTATGAAAACCAAACATCACCACATTGTGACATTTCCCGTGGTGCTGGAATTTACTCGCTAAGCCCTCGCTGATGACTTTGTCCCTCGGATGTTAATGCTAACACCCACGAGGGAATCGCCTGCTTTCCGCCATCTACGGGTTTTAATGAAGACGCGGTTAACGGGGAAACAGCCCACCTCCAGTGTCATCCAGCCTCATCCGTCCGTGTGCTCCCTGAGCAAATAACAAAGCATCGCATCCCCTCTACAAACCTAAAGGCCACTGTACAACCTTCAGCATCAGTGTGTGTGTGTGTGTGTGTGTGTGTGTGTGTGTGTGTGTGTGTACTTGTTTTTCCGTTCATGTGGGGACTTTGACCTGATTACACACATACACGTGAGGACTCATTTTACCGTGGGGACCTCAAATTTGGTCCCCACCGGCACAACCCTACCAACAGCTCCAAAACAGTATTTGACACTGCCCCTGCAAATATCTCAGAAGTCCCCAAGTGGACAACTTCCAGATGGGAAATGTGTGACTGTGTGTCCTTAGGCGCCCCTCGTGGTCACACAGGGTATGGCAGTCCCCATTATGTTCACTGTTCTGGAAGTGTGTGTCGCCATTTCCCCACTCTCTAGCGCCCCCTAGCGAATATAAGTAAGACATTTAATTTAAACTTATTTTAAAGACAGTTGTTACTATATAATATATTTATATATTATACTATTAAAGAAGAAGAAGAATGTATTTGTTTTTAATACAGGTATTATTATATAAAAATAATATCATATATTAATAATGAAATGCAAATAAGTCTATGTTTATCATATCTTATTAAAATGAATATACGACGGTACCAGCAGTAAAATATGCTTAGTTTCTCACCTGTTAAAAGAGATATTTGTGGGTTAGACCTAGCTTTAGCTTTTCTCTAATTGGAGCCACACATGCAGTCTAATTCAATCCATCAAAGCAACTCTAGCAGTAATTCTTATTTTACAAACTCATGATTTTTCTATGTCTAATTTGAAACAGTCAGAAAGGGGAATATTCTTCTATACGCGTGTTAACGTGTTAAACAATGCACAAGTAACTAAAACAATGTACAAGTATAAAACAGTTTAAATATGTATATAAAAGGACTGTATTTTTAAACCATAAGAGTGAAGAAACATAAGTACAGATTACAAAGGAGCATGTGGGGTGTATACATTTCCCTCCATTTCAATGCACCATAACTCGCTAAATTTAAAACCAAAACTTAAAGGAGACTGATCATACTTTTCATTCTAAAGAATATTGGACTTTAATGTCTCAGGAAGGTCTCTGTAAATTTTCATTCCATAAAAACCCTTTAGATCGTCCACACTGCCCCTGTCAATGTGTGGTTCTCACTCCCCATCAGTAAACGCTGTGTTTTCTGGGCGTGTCGCAAGCGAAGCTGCTCGCCACACCACTGTGCGGAAGCGCATACCTTTTTCATTGTTTTTTTTTTTGTAATTGGCTTCATGGATGTGAGCCACCGCATGGTTAGGATACAATAGGTGGCAGTAGTTCAACATTGAGAATGCAATCCAACGCAATCCTCCACAGAAGAAGAAGACCCACTACAGGACTGCACAACAATGGCCAGCTGGTCTGGTAGCGTAGTACAACCATACATCTACGATTCCGAATCTGACCCTTAAGCTGAAGAGGAGGCTGTTGAAGTCACCACATTTCGGCTGATGCAAGATGTGTCTCTAGCCGTTAGCAAAACTAGCTATTAGCTTGTCTCACATGTGGGTTATTACATTTTAAACAGACCAACTAACATATTTAGACATTACAAGTATCAAGCATGTACTTGCTACAGCAAGCTAGACCCACCACTCCCTGCTTGTAGCTGCTCGAAGGCCACTAGCGATCAGCTTTTCCCCAGGGTGTATGCGATTACAGAAAAAGGCCAAAAGCTAGACCCACCGTTCCCTGCCTGTAGGCCGATAGCTATTAGCTTTTTTCCCACACAGGTATGTGGCTACAGAAGCCAACATAAGCACATTTGAAGGGGACAAAGGCTTGGTCAACTGGCTGTAACCGTTAGTAAGTAAGTAGCTATTAGCTTGCCTAACACATGGGTTACAACAGACAAACTAACGTTTTAAAACATTATAAGTACCAAGCATGTACTTACTTCAGTGAGTGGGTGACGGACTGTAGGAATAGATCCTTTTTTTTCAACAGGAGCCGTGAAACAAATCCAGCATTGTACTCACCCTTGTTTAAAATGCACATATGTATAAATGCTGAGACAGTGTTTCTGGCACTGGTCCGTTTAAAATAAAAGTGACCCACAACTCCTCACTTGTTGATCCCTTGTTAAAGTGAATAGACTTTGGTGTTGGTTAAATCACCCAAGAACTGAACACTTTCTATGGGAGGACTATGGGAGGCGCTGCCATGCTCGTCTGTTGACGGTGAGTGAGAGAGGGGAAATAGCGGAAGTCCAGTTTTGGTTCAGTATCATCGTGGAGGTGGTGGCTCGGGATTTGCAGGGAGGACTTTCTGCATCTGTGACGACAAGGGGGTCACGGTTTCAGAATAGGACGAGGTCTGTCTCCATTGGATAAAGTCTCAATATGTAAAAAAAGAAGGAAATGCACTTCTACCATGCTCAGTGTGTGTAAATGTGACCCATAGAGTAATAGGAAAGCTCAAAAATGTCTAAGAAGTGTTTTTTGCCTGATCTGACCCCTTTAAGTCGACAATTAAAGATGTAAGCCAAGGAAGGCAGAAAAGGCCCAGGTATGGGTAACTACAGCATCAAATACCCAATCATGTTCATGTTCCTGAGAAGCCCCCACTCTCTGGCTTCTAGCATTAATCCCTGAAGAAGCTGGATGAAAACAAACAATGCCACTGTAAAGCTAAAAGCTGTGTAAACACACAGACATGTAGCAAAGGGGGGGTGGGGTGCTCAAACAGCCATCTCCAGCCAGGTCAAATGGCCAGAAAGTGAATAAGAATAAGAATAAGAAAACCTTTAATAGTCCCGCAGTGGGGAAATTACCTCTCACAACAGCATACAGATGAGCAAAAATACAGGTACAGAACAGTTTGTGTTGGCACAGTACAAAGCAGTACAGTACAGTTAGAGTGAGTATGAGGTCTTTGCAGGGTTATTGCATAGTAATGGGTATAAGATTTGTACCGGTAACAATATACATGATTGTTCACAGATTTACACAAATATTGTGCAGAGCAGGTTGCTATATAAACCACTGATGCAGTGGGTGAGTGACTGTGGTGGGATGTGGTCAACAGTTCTGATTGTACAGTCTGACAGCAGCAGGTAGGAAGGATCTACGATATCTCTCCTTCACACAGCGAGGGTGGATCAGTCTGCTACTGAAGCTGCTCTCCAGAGCAGACAGTGAGTCCTCCAGTGGGTGAGAGACCTGGTCCATGATGGATGTCAGTTTAGCCAGGACCCTTCTCTCACCCACCTCCTGCACCGTGTCCAGAGTGCAGCCCAGGACAGAGCTGGACTTTCTGATTATCCTGTCCAGTCTCTTCCTGTCCCTCGCTGTGATGCTGCTGCCCCAGCAGACCACACCGTACAGGATGGCTGATGCCACCACAGAGTCATAGAAGGTCTTCAGGAGTGGCCCCTTCACTCCAAAAGACCGCAGTCTCCTCAGCAGGTAGAGTCTGCTCTGACCCTTCCTGTACAGTGCGTCCGTGTTATGAGTCCAGTCCAGTTTATTGTTCAGATGCACTCCCAGGTACTTGTAAGAGTCCACTCTCTCAATGTCCCTTCCCTGGATGTGCATCGGTGGGATGACAGCAGGCTGCTGTCTGCGGAAATCCACCACCATCTCCTTCGTTTTCCCTGCATTGATCAGGAGGTGGTTCCGCTGGCACCAGTCCACAAAGTTCTGAGTGAGTCCTCTGTACTCTGCATCGTCATCATTGGTGATCAGTCCGACGATCGCAGAGTCATCAGAGAACTTCTGCAGAACACAGCTGTCCGTGTTGTGTCTGAAGTCTGACGTGTAGAGGGTGAAAAGGAAGGGGGCCAGTACAGTCCCCTGTGGGGCCCCCACACTGCAGGTCAGAGTGTCAGACACACAGTCCCTGGCTCTCACAAACTGAGGCCTGTTTGTGAGATAGTCCATAATCCACTCCGTCAGATGAAGGTCCACACCAGCCTCCTCCAGTTTGTGTTTCAGAAGCATCGGCTGGATGGTGTTGAAGGCACTGGAGAAGTCAAAGAACATGATCCTCACAGTGCTGCCGGGCTTCTCTAGGTGGGAAAGGGCTCGATGTAGGAGGAAGATGACAGCGTTGTCTACTCCTATGCCGTGTCGGTAGGCGAACTGCAGCGGGTCCAGGTAGGTTCCCACCGCAGAGCGGAGGTTACCCAGGACCAGTCTCTCCAGTGTCTTCATCAGGTGTGATGTCAGTGCCACTTGTCTGAAGCTGCTGGGGTCTTTGGCGTGCGGTATCTTGGGCACTGGTACCACGCAGGAGGTCTTCCAGAGCTGTGGTACCACCCTCAGCTTGAGGCTCAGGTTGAAGACATGCTCCATAACTCCACACAGTTCGCCTGCACAGGACTTAAGGAGTCTGGAGCTGATGCCGTCTGGTCCAGCTGCTTTCCTGGCCTTGATCTTCCTGAGCTCACTTCTCACCTGGGTGCTGGAGAAGGATAAGGGTGGAGGAAGTGTCTTAGTGTGGTGTGAAGGGAGGGGTTGAGGAAGTGACTCAGTGTGGTGTGAAGTGAGGGGGTGTGGTTGGGATGAGTCACCAGTCGTCAGGGCTGAGGGTAGAGGGCTTTGTGTAAAGGTGTGAAGGGCTGTGGGGGCTGGTAATCCATTGGTATGAGGTGACAAGAGGTTCGGAGGCAGCTGCTGGGAGGTGTGAGTGGGTGCTTGGTCAAACCTATTAAAGTGTGAGTTCAGCTCGTTGACCCAGCTCAGGTCCCCCTCAGCCTGTGGGTGTGGAGCTTTGAAGCCTGAGATGGTTTTCAGGCTCCTCCACACCTCACTCACATTGTTCTGCTGCAGCTGCTCCTCCATCTTCCTCCTGTAGCTGGACTTCCCCTCACGGATTTTCCTCCTCAGCTCCTTCTGCACCCTCCTCAGCTCCTCCCTGTCCCCTGATTTAAATGCTCTCTTCTTCTCCTTTAGCAGAGCTTTAATATCAGGGGTGACCCATGGTTTGCTGTTGGTGAAACACCGAACCCGCCTGGTGGGAACAGTGTTTTCACAGCAGAAGTTTATGTAGTCCGTTACACAGTCTGTTATTGCGTTAATGTCCTCCCCATGTGGGTTGCAGAGCTCCGTCCACACAGTGGTGTTAAAACAGTCCCTGAGAGCCTCCTCGCTCTCAGCTGTCCACCTCTTCACTGTGCGGGGCACCACCGGCTGCCTGTGTACAACAGGTTTATACACAGGCAGGAGATGCAGGATGTTGTGGTCAGCTCTGCCCAGCGGTGGGAGGGAGGATGCAACGTAGGTCTCTTTGGTGTTGGCATAGAATAAGTCCAGTGTTTTATTGTCTCTGGTGGGGCAGGTCACATACTGGGTGTATGTAGGCAGAGCAGCTGAAGGAGGTGCATGGTTAAAGTCCCCAGAGATCAGGAAGAGGGCCTGTGGGTGCTGTGTTTGCAGCCTGCTGGTGACTGAGAGCAGGGTCTCAGAAGCTGTGTCAGCGTTAGCGGAGGGTGGGACGTACACAGCAATTATTATAACGTGTGTGAACTCCCGTGGCAGGTAGAATGGCCTCATGCCCACCGCTAACAGCTCAATGTCTCTGTTGCACAGCTTCATTTTGACAGTGCAATGTCGTGGCATACACCACCTGATGTTCACAAACACAGCCAGACCCCCTCCCTTCCTCTTACCGCTGTGCTCCGTTCTGTCCGCACGTAGCAGATGAAAATTGTCCAGTGCAACGGTCGAGTCCGGGATGAGTGACGTCAGCCAGGTCTCCGTGAACAGCAGCACGCTGCTCGTTCTGTACTCCGGCTGGTACCGTGTGAGCGCCGCGAGCTCGTCGATCTTGTTGGGGAGAGATCTCACGTTCCCCATGATAACGGAGGGGACAGCGGGCCTGAAGCGTCTCGTTTTCTCCCGTCGTAGTTTTCCAGCGCGGCGCCCACGTCGGGACTTCACCAGCACCTCAGCGGTGATCTCGTGTCTGTCTCTGGGCAGAACTACGGCGCTGCGCAGCGCGATCAGCTGCTCCGCGGTGTAAACATCGTAGCTTTAAAAAACAGCGTTTGTACTGCGCCAAACTTAGAAAAACTATAAAAAAGCTGTGTACAGGTTGTGTACACTAATGTTACTAACAACACACTATAAATATCATTTATAGTGATATTTACTAAATATCATTAATGTATAAGAAGTAGGTCCCATATACTGGTTTTTAAATGCTATTTGATTGATTTTTTATATTTTAAATGTTTGGTAATTACTAAACAATCAAACACTAATTAAATGATTAGCTAATCAGTAATATAAATGGAGCTGCTGTGTAGACAATATCAAGAGTTTTACCTGTCATTCAGAGGTTAATGCAGCCGTGCTGTTTCATGGAGACTGTTGGTTTTAGGCGGGAAACTCAGCTACCCTAGTGAAAGCTGATTTGTACCCCTGCTAAACAAGCTTTTACCAGCAAAACCAAGAAGGTTGTCACAAAAATAAGTTTACTGCATGTAAGTCAAGACCTTAATGAATGACACTTCTGTTATCTCTTTGAGCTGTGACAATTGTGGTCATTCCAGTTCAAAGTTCAAGTTCAAAGTGTGCCCTTCTGATTTTCTCTCAATTAATTCAAGATATTACTCATGCTTTAAAGATGACTGAGAGAAATGTGTACTGTAGCTCTGCTCCAGCACCGTGCGGACAGAGGAAGCCGAGGTGAGCGGAGGCTTTAATTTGTGACATCTGACGCATTAATGCGCTGTCATCAAAGTGGTTTATGGAAGCACTTTATAAACCAACCTGCGGAAAAGTTAAATCGTGTGTACAAACACAAAAACTAAAGCTGAATAAACACAGATGGTTGTCAGGGGAATGGCGAAGTTTAAAATAGCTGCGGCTGATTGTGACAGCTAAGGAGTGGATAACTTGAAGTCTCCCTCCTTATTTGATATAACAATCAGTCGTCCAACCATTGATTTGTGCACAGGTGTCGAGGTAACAAAGTAGGGTTAATTTTTATTAGCACTTGAAGCATGAATAAGCAGATTAGTCAAATCCGACTGAGACCAGCAATTTATGAGTACAGTGGCCTGTGGTGAGGTAAGCTACTGCCTATCCAGTGATGTGCCCGTCTAGTCTTGCTCCTTCCAGATTTCCTCGCTGTAGTACTGGCTGGATGTTGTTGAATGAGCTGAAGAAGTAAAAACACGACCCTCATAGCATCTTCCAGTCTGAGTCTGTGCACAGTACAGCAGATAGAAGACAAGACCATCCATCCTAATGTTTCACCTCTAAGCAAACTGCAGCAGGTCCAGCAATGTGCTAAAGTAAGTGGCCGAGGATGGGCCTCTGCATAGTCTTTATCAGGTGGGAGACCAGAGCTACTAGTGTGTAGTGTTTTTTCAATTTAGCATGTGTGGTCCCAGAAACCGAATCCAATTCAGAAAGTCCTCCACAGAAAAGATGTATGTGACCATCACTCAGAGCTAGTCAGTACAGGTCCTGAACAATCTGGGTCAGATCCCTTCTGGTCCTTCATTTATATTCACATTTGGTCAGATGACGTGAGGATAGTGGTAAAGGAATGGCGGTTGTGGCTGCTGGACGTAAGATGTGTGAAGGGGGGTTGTAAAGGAAGTTTGGCTGTAGCCAAATCTATTAAACATAAACAACTTTGCTATAATTGCCTTTGGAACACTTCACACATTTTTAAAATTTGTTATAATTTAATAGCTCGTGTACTGGATGAATTATTATAATTATTATAATCCCCACTAATGAGATAAAGAGCATCTGGATGCTGTGTCTCTAGGTGCCTAATTGTGTCATGCAGTAGCTCGCATGCTGTTGTGGCCTCGGGTTGCAGAAAAAAATGCACATTCAAAACAATAGGCAAGATAGTGAGTCTGGCAAAGTGACCATGGGAGAAAACAAGATGCAGGCCAGACAGGGGGAACAAGAGCCAAAACCAGAACCAGAACTAAAACAAAAATGCTGTGATGGCCTTTACCTCTTCACCAAAAAGTCAAAAGTCAAATTTGCAAAAAGCACTTAAACATAGTACATGTGCAAGAATGGACCAAAATAACTATTTGAAATCACTGAGACCCTGACCTGTCACATACAGTCACAAAAAATCTAAACAATGTTACTTGTTTTTTTGCATTTAGTTTTACATGCCCTGACATGTCTAAGTCCCCACCTTCACCATGCCACTTCTGGCTTTGTGTAACAGCAGATGTTACACTGTTCCTGACATTTCAAGTCCCCACCTTGGCCGTGCCCCTCCCCCGCCCTACTGTCTACAGTTGTTCATGCTGTTCATGATCAGGCAGTAAGAGGCAATAATAAAGTGATCACCATGTCCTGCTTCAGCAGAGAATTTCAGTTTGGTCTAAGTTATTCCTGTGTCTATGTATGTTTTCTTTGTTCTGTTATATTAGAACTCTTCTCTTGTATTTAATGATATTACTTGTGTGAGTTGTGCAAATAGGTTCTCTGTTGTCTTGTCTGTCGATCTAGCTTCTGTTTCTGTACTTATTATGCCTACTAAATAATATTATAATATTTCCCATTGGGAGTTCGGGCCCGTTTGTCAGCCATTAACAACAGCTTAATTAGATTCACAGCTCTAAATTAAAGTATGTAAATTAAGGTTAATGTAAAGTTTATCTGGTCAAGTTAATATTTTCTATGTAAGGTGTGTAAATTAAGGTTAATGTAAAGTTTATCTGGTCAAGTTAATATTTTCTCTGTAAGGGATTTTTTCTTGATAGTCTTCCTGCCACTTAGTAGCCTCCCTTCAGCCCAGTGGGTGTGTATAGTGTAGCCTTCTTTTTCACAGTTTAGCAGAGATTTATTATTTTTAAGCATAAAAAATATCTTTGTTACAAAAACATTAATTCATTAAATATGGATTTTAAAAAATCTACATTCTGTTTATGTTTTTAATCATTAGTTCAGGTATCCAGTTAGCAGAAAACATATACTCTCAGTAACAGTAGATATTACACTGCTCCCGACATTTAAAGTCCCCATCTTAATCATGCAGATAATGCATGCAAACAGATAAATACACTGATCCTGAGATTCGAAGTCCCAACCTTGACCACACACCCCCTATTCACTGCTGCGCGGGAATTTGCCAGAGTGATCTTGTAGTTTGTTTTGTTACACAGCTGAGCCGTGGTTTTCTGTTGTGCTATTTGTAACTATGTGCGGAGTTGATCTGGTGTGCGCCATATAACAAATCAAGCGCTCCCTTTTGATGCCACACCTGCTCCCTTGGAAAGGACAGACATTTTTGCATGCGACACAGAAGAGTGGAGTTACTTGTTGAGCACCGACTGAAATGGTAAGTTATGAGTTATTACACTAACTCCTATTATAATATTGTGCTGTTCAATTCACTTGTATGTGGTTTTCCCATTATTACATATTAACACAAGTAATGTGTACTGGAATTTCACAAGTGTAGCTTTATTAGCTAACGTTAGATGCTTGCTAGCTTGTCTGCACGTGCTATAGTGTCAAGTTTATAGCCAAGTTTGGCTATACCATTACTCCTTTTTACACTAATTTTCCCGCAAACTTTAAAATCTAAATAATATTGATAAAATAATGCAGCGGCGGGACAAGTATAAGACGTCACACATTAGACGTCGTCCACCTGCAGTGAAAAGATGCACAGGAGTGGGGAATGTTAAACGTTTCAATCAGCCGCAGGTGAGGAGTGCATTATTTTAGTATACCATGATCAGTCGTCGAGTGAAAGACTTTTGCGCGGGCGTGAAGGCCTGTTTATTTAATTAGCGCTTGAAAACAGCAGTGGGTGAGCTAAGCCACGCGTTAATACGATTACGGGACTAGGCTGTTGCTATCTTGCCTGTGCGTTTCATTGGTCGAGGGCGGAGTTAAGCTCCAGCGCCGTGCGGATAGCGGACACAGAGGAAGCCGAGGTGAACGAAGTCTAATTTATGACACCTGGTGCGGTACTGCACTGGCGTCAATTGTAAAACGCTCTGCCAGGTGCAGACTGTTTAGGTGCTTAGCAGTGATTAACTTCAACAGCAGAGGAATAATAACTAATTTGTGTGTATGTAATCATTTTGTACTTCAACCACTTCTTGTAAAGACTGATCGTATTGTGGTGGTATTTTAGTAGACTTTTAAAAAATTCTGCTATTTAATCCTGACCAGGCTTTATTGTTAGAGAATCAAGGCTTATGGGAACAATTTATTGATTTCCATAATTTGTAACACTTATCAATTATTTCATTATCACTAAGTCAATTTCAACCATTTAGTTCAGTCAGAATATGGTGACCCATATGACAAACTATTATTACTATTTTCATTGTTACAAAGGTAATTACATCAATACTAAATAACACTGTATTAAAAGCTTCAATGGTATAATTCGGCTGGATAATGTTGGTCTTTGTATTCACAGGAGGACAGCCCAAACGTAGGATCTACTGACAGTGGTGAATATAAAGGTAAGAAAAATTGGTGATTATAGGCTGATAGTATAGTGAGGACATGTATGGTTGGTTGGAGTTAACCGTTTTAGCTGTCAAAACAGATGGATCTCTGAAAGAATTAACCCTTCATATCTAACAGAATATATTCCTAACCCCACTTGATATAGAATAAGGAGTTGTTTGAATGTTTATCCACTAAGAAAATTTAGGCTATTTTAATAATATTTTAATATTATAATAAGGGTTTGCTAACCTCTATATCAGGCGATATATAAAAAGAAATCTGAATTTTTGTGGTTTCCATAGGATGGCCACACAAAGTAATGAAAGTCGTAAGAAAATAAAACCTGAATTGCACACACACATCGAAACACACATCCACACCCTGCCATTGTTTGTTGTTTCAAACATATTAAATTGTTTTTGTATTATTTTATTTACAGTTGCTGATATGACAGATGTCATTCATTCTGAATGCGAGAAAAAGGTAGGATATGTCATGTTTGCTCATGTAACTGGGTTACAGTTGGCTATCTGGAGTAAGCTGATTTCTTAACATGGTTCTTGTAATCAGAGATTGAGAGATTTCCCCCGGATAACTCTGCATACTTGCCTTTGGTTAAGTGAGTGCATGTAAATGCACTTACCATTTATTTTATTACAAAATACTTTTGTTATCAACATACTCACCTTCTATTATTCCATGCCCACAATATATTGTTGCAAGTTAAGTCACTTCCTTATAAGTCTGTGGTTGAAACAAACATCCTGGGATTGTTTGTCTTGTGTGTAAGATGGTAATGCATACGATGGAATATTTCTAAACAAGTCCTGTAATGCTTAAACTTATGTCTGAACCTAGTTAAATTTCATAGCATATTAGCTGAGCTAGAGAAAGAATTGAGTCCCACTGCCTTAAATGAGCAGGCAATTATGGTTATTGTCCATTTGCTGTGCTGTTGCAGTTTGGTGCAGAAACAAGCAACAGCGCTATAAGTAGCCAAAATTGTCCATTCCAGATATGGGGTACAGTAATTCAATTTTATTTATATTGCGCCTAATCACAAAGTTATCTCCAGGTATCATTCTGTAATGTCCTCACCAGTTGGAAGCAGCTGTATTTCAATACAACAGCTCTATTTAGTGTAAGGTATCAAACTAAACAATGTTAGATTACTGTACAAAGTGAAATAAAAGAGATGAAGATAGCGTATAGTAATCCATCACATCAAAAATTTAATCAAGACCACCTTATGTTTTAAAGTAGTCAGAAAATAGCTTATATGCAATCACATACTGTTGCAAATCCTTTTGATTGCAGGTTATGTTTTTATTATTGCTATGTAGCAATGTATTTTCATATGACACAGTATTCATCTTACAGTTGGCCATCAGCATCGCAAGTAAAATTCAAATTTGCAGGAAACATTGTTAAATTTGTGTGTAAAGTAGGTACACTGTTCCTGTCAGGAACACACGGAGGAGGACCCAAATGCACAGTGCGGACGAGGATTATAGTTAACAAACAGCGTTTATTGTCCAACGTAGTCAGGCGATCCAGGTCATACACGATAAATCTCAATTCTTCAGGTACAAAGGAACATGCAAGATCAGATCCGGTAAACAGGCAGAGGTACAGGCTAGGGCTAGACAAAACTCGATGGTCAGACGGTCAGGAAATTTACCACAAGGTCCAAGGCAAAGGTATAGACGAGGGTCAGGAATCGGAAGTCAATGATGGATGCAATCAGCAAACTATACGACTATACTAGAACGCTGGAATGTGGTACTGAGACTCGACAATCTGGCAACTGAGTGCTGGAGGAGGTGGATCTTAAATACCGGGTTTGATTGCTAACAACTGGCAGGTGTGCTTAATTAACCGGAGATAACAAAACGTGTGCTCTGGGTGAAAACAGGAAGTCCACAAAAGTAAGACAGGAACTAGAACCAAAACATGACAACCTAAGTCCCTTCAAAATAAAACAAAAAACAAAACCAAAACCTGACAGTTCCTGTGTGGATTAAGCCCTAATTGTTAACAGGAGTCATTTATTGATGCACTGCAGCTACGTAATCTCATGATCTGATGTGATTTTTGTAGTATTGATTGGTTTGATTAAATTTGTGAAATTGTATCCACCATAAGATACAAGTGATATCCCTTGTGTTTACAGACATTTTTTCGCTTTAATGATATGACTTTTTGCAGTCTCAAAGTCGTTTCTTTCGACGTCTCCAGAATCTGAAAAGGCATCATCATATGTGTGAACAACGGCATGAGAAGGCACAAACCGAGAGGTTAGATGACCAGAGAAAGAAGACCTTGAGCCTGAGCCAAAAGGTTAGCTGTACCACACACACTCTTAAATATACATTTGAGGAAGTGATTAGAAGTGTTATCCTTATATGCTTTTATGTCCATAAACTAGTAAGCATGGCCTCAGTCGCTGGTCTTCTCACCCTGCAAGAACACATGGACACTAACTTCAAAGTTTTGAAACCCGATTTTAATGTCAAGCATGTGACGAGTCAATAAATTATTACAGTACAGCAAATCACCACACTAAATATTGACCTACAGATCTGTTTCTGATCTGTGTTTCCTTACCCCACAGAATGAACAGCAATCGTCCAGTGACAGTGAGGGGACACTTATTCTGGAACACACTCCAGCTGACGTTGAAAAAGACCCAAATGTACCTGAGCTCAGAAGAACTGACAGTGTAATTGTAAGTTTATTTGTACAACTTCACATGCCAATTTAAGAAATGCAATGGCACCTCTCGGGTATTGTAAATGTCAGCATTTTTAGACAGGGCCACACTGACCTAATATATTTGATGCAAAAATGAAGAGGTTATAATATATAATGTTGCTAATTTAAAGCACGTTATGACAAGTAACAAAGACATACCGGTAGATTATTCCACAATTGCATTTTAACTCATCTTTTATGGACATGCTGTACTCCTTTATATCACAGATGTGCAGCTTCAGTCCTCAAGGGCCACTGTCTCTGCTGCTTTTCCAAATCTCTGCTAATTAATGTACCTTGATCAGACGTATTGGTTGGCTTTTCCAGCTGTTATTGACTGAACACACCTGGTCAAAGTAATCAGTAGTAGTTGGGTCAGGGAGAGGTGGAAAACCAGCAGGACAGTAGCCCTCAAGGAGCTCAGTTTGACACCCCTGCTTTATACCATAGTGTTTGTCAGATGCTTTGCAATGTAAATTAATAATTTAGCAACTCTCAACTCTCTATGCAGTATTACTGCTAGCCTGTATAGCAGTTACAATACTATGCTTCCTCCACTATTAAGCTGCTAGTACATCTGCTAATATCTCTACTCTATGAAGGTTGCGATTTAGCAAAATATTTAGACTTGATTTTTGTTTTTGTTTTTTTGTAGCTTGCCAGACAAATGCATGGCTATGCATCAGACCAATCTATATCAAGTTGTCAAAGCAGCGGGGATGAATATATTCCCGAAACTTCTGAATCAAAAAGTGAAGAAGAAGCAGAAGTTACAGAAAAGGACAGCCAACTTCCCGGAAATGGATCACCAACCACCGAAGAAAAGGTTCATAACCCCTTATTCTCACACCTTAAATGACACCAGAGGATCATCTTCACATGATGCAGACCACACTAACGAATCCTCTTCACCTGATACTTCTGACGTGACAGTTATGACTCTTAAGAAAAAGGCAAACGGTCGCAGACTATACAACAAAAAATTTTACTGTGCTTTTTGCTCCAAGGCATATAGCAAAATGGCACGCCATTTAGAGTCAAAACACAAAGAAATACCAGAAGTGGCAAAAGCGGTGGCATGCCCAGTAGGCTCCAAAGAAAGGAAAATCCAGTTCAATCTATTACGTAACAAAGGAAACCGTGCCCATAATAATCAGGTTCTTAAAGAGGGAAAAGGTATAATGATACCTCGCCAGCAATCCTGTAAACCTACCAAAGCAAGTGATTACTTGCACTGCATAAATTGTCAGGGTTATCTCAAAAGAAAATCCTTGTGGAGACACATGCAGAGATGTCAGCTGAGCAGCCAAGTTAAAGCATTGAAACCAGGAATGTCTAGAATACAGGCTCTCTGTAGATACGCTGACCCGGTTCCAGACAGCTTGAATGCAGAGTTTTGGAAGTTAGTACAAAATATGCATGATGACGACGTAACTAAAATTGTTCGTAAAGAGAAATGCATCCTGAAATTAGGAGAGCACCTCTTTAACAAGCATGGCCACGATGTCACAAAACATGACTATATCAGACAAAAGATGCGCGAGACAGGGCGACTAGTAATGGAAGGACAAAAACATGACCAGTTGAAGAGACTGTCTGATTTCTTTGTGCCGACTAATTTCGCTTATGTAATTGACACTGTGAAAAAAGTGGCTGGCTTTAATGCAAATACTCACACCTACAAAACACCATCTTTGGCACTAAAGCTAGGCCACAACCTCAAGAAAGTAGCAGATGTTTTGGAATGTGAAGCTATGATCTCTGGTGATCAGGAAACCATTGACAATACGCGAGTGTTCAAGCAGATATGTGACACTAAATGGAGTGAATGTATATCATCCAGCGCACTCAGGACTTTGAATGAGGCAAAATGGAATGCTCCACAACTTCTTCCCTTCGCTGAAGACGTGAAGATGATGCACCAGTATCTTGTCAAACAACGAGTGAAATATCAATCAAAACTCCAAGAAGAGCCGAACAAAAAGCACTGGGCAGAACTAGCAAAAGTCACACTTTGTGATGTGATACTTTTCAACAGAAGAAGAGCAGGAGAGTTATCCAAAATGTCTCTGAATGCTTTTACATTAAGAAATACATCATCTACTCATCCAGATGTAGAACTTTCTTTGTCTGAACTTGAAAAAAAGCTTTGCAAACACTTCCAACGCATAGAGATTAGAGGCAAACGTGGACGAAAGGTCCCTATTCTTCTTACCCCTGATGTGCTGGCATCCATGGAATTAATGGTCAAGACTCGCCGCAGCTGTGCTGTATTGGACGAGAATCCATTCATGTTTGGGAGACCACAAGCTCTAAGTCACTTGAGAGGTTCCGATGTGATTCGGCAGATTGCTCAAAGCTGTGGGGCAAAGCACCCAGAAGCCTTATCCTCCACAAAGTTGAGGAAGCACATGGCCACCATGTCCAAAATCCTCAACTTGAAGGAAAACGAAATGGATGACCTGGCTGATTTCCTTGGCCATGATATTAGAGTCCATCGCCAGTATTACAGGCTGCCTGAAGGGACATTGCAGTTGGCGAAAATAAGTAAGGTTTTGATGGCTCTGGAACGAGGACAGCTGTCTAAATTTAAAGGACAAAATCTTGACGAGATCATCATTGATCCAAAAGGTACAGTATAGTTCAAACATTGACTATATACAAGTGCAGCTCATGTATGCATATTGCTAAGTAAATTAATGGCAACTTTGTTTTATTTCTCATTTAAAGTTGTTTCTGCAGTCTTAGTAGACCCCAAATAGAAGTCCTGAACAGGCTCATGTGTATTCCAGGTTATGTGTAAAGTAAAACTGATAGGACAGATTTGAGGTCTTCTAACTTGGACTATTCCTCTGTCCCTATTTCATTGTATGCTACGTTGGTTTCTTAATTTTGTTCATGTGCTTTCTTAATGTTTGTTTTCCATGTGGTTGCTGTGTTTTCCAGAGAAAATAGCCTTGGATGATGATGCAACTGAAACAGAAGATGAGGATGCCACAAGCGTCTCAGATGCTGCCTCATCATTCTCACTGTCACCTACACAATCATCAGGTGTGTGGCTAAGTTGTAAATTGCTAGGCAGTTGCAGTGGTACTGGAATTCTTAAAGTGCATTTAGCAGATTTTTGAAAACCTGATGAAGTAGCTGTATGTGAATACAATGTTCAGACAATCACTCTGCAGGGTATCTGCTCTGTAGGGTATCAGTAAATCTGCAGATAATTTAGTATTACTTTGGACGATCTTTGAATTTGTAGTTTACAATTTCCTGATTTTGATTAATCTAATTGCTGAGGAAAAAAATCACCAAATTAATTTAGTGAAATTTTCACCTGATACACATTTTAAAAATATAACTCACAGAAACGTACAATACCGTATATTGAACATTTTGTAACGCGTTTACTTTAGGATATCATGTAATTATTTAACACTAGTACGCCTGGATTTTTCTTCCACCACTGATATTAAAACGCTAAGTTTTAATTCATTCAGATTTAAAGACCCATGTCTAACCACCTGTGCCTATGAACTGCTTTTAACTGTTTTTTTTTTTAGACAAGTCAGACTTGAAAAAGGAATCAACTAATAGCTCTACCCCTGAAAGAACCACCCTGAAACGTCCAGCCAAAGGTAATATTTTTTTTTTATTATTTGGAAAGAAAAGCATGTTGACATCTTTAACTTTTTTTTTACTTGTACAGTTCACACTGTCCAGTGCAATTGAAAGCGATTGATAGCTTCTACTTTGCTTTTGTCATTTTTATTTCTTTACACTTAAACCACAGGAAGTAAGAAAGAAAAAGTTTATCCTGTGACCTTTGTTTCTTTGACTTTTTTGTTTTTAAAAGGAAGGTCAGGTGAAGAGATGACACCAGTGTGTGAAGTCTCTGATGAAGCGCAAAAAAGGGGTAAGCTGTTTAAAGTTTTCTTCTGGTATTTCTTGTATTGTTGACACTTTTGCTACAGATGTTTGTGAAAACAACACCATCTGCTTTCATTTAATTTGTGGACACATTTTCTCTTGTGCTCTAAATAAGCTAGCTGTAGATTACTTTTTTACTGCTTAGAATGTCAAACAGCAGATGAAATCAGCTGACACTAACTTTAATGCCAAAATGACAGCAAACTGTTGGTGTACATTTAATCACCATTATATATTCTTTTGTAACAGTATACACAAATTATTCCATTTTTTTGATAAACACTGTATTGTGTACATTGCTATTCCCAATTTTTATTTATTTAGTGTCATTGTGCCCCTGTGCTCTTTGTCTACTTTATGCAGGGTTATCCCAAAATAAAAGAAGAAAGTGGGCTGAAGAAGAAGTCCAAGCTGTCGAGAAGACTCTGATGGACTATATAATCTCTGGCAGAGTTCCTGGAAAAAAAGAATGTCTCAAATGCATAGAGACATCCCCTGCAGCATTAAAAGAAAGATCATGGGAGGGAGTAAAATTTTATGTAAAAAATCGCATTGATTCTTTAAAGCGAGAATCCTTCAAAAGAAGGTAAGGCTTTACATTTCTGCATTCACACTAAGGAGGAAAAAGGTGATGAAAGGTGAGAAAGATGAAACAGGTACTGTACAGTGTTTGCTTTTGTGGAAGGGACTTTAAACTAAGCTGTTTGTAAAGTGCTAGTGCCTGTTCTGATTTAGGCCTGCCGCAGACAAGAATTCATATTCTTTTTTTTATTGTGCAGCGGTTACTCTGTATATCATTATTTATATTTTTTACTTTTTTTATATGACCGAGGATGGTCTGCTGCTAGCAATGTATGTCTGTATTTTACTTTACTGTACTTTAATTTCTCCAGTCATGCATTTTAAGGCAGCTATATAATTTGTGGTCATTTTATCAATGCTAGACATTTGTGGGGAATGACATTTGTGAATTGTGACCAAGTATGCATACATAGATAGGTACTGTACCTAATATTTTTTGAGCCAAATAAAAAAACAGTTTTGCAAAGTATTACTCATGGTTTTAAATTTGTATAAGTAAATCACCTACAGGTAATTTTGTAGAATCGCCACCTGGTGGTGATCAGTGATAAGAAAAGCTCCAGGTGTCCTCACCTGGATGGAAAAACCTGACAAAAAGTCAGTGTTGTAAATTTGAGAGATTTTGGTACCAAAGTCAATTTTTGTAGTCTAAAAAAATTGTACATTATGAACATGCCTTTTTAATGCCTTTATTACCACTAGAAACATGAGGTCCCCATGCGTAATCTGCTGGTCTGGTGGTCCCCATGTGGGAGGAAAAACGTGTATGTGTGTGTGTGTGTGTGTGTGTGTGTGTGTGTGTGTGTGTGTGTGTGTGTGTGTGTGTGTTGCGTCTCCAGCATGGGAAGCATTACATTGGCAGCCTGTGCTTGCTCAACACCCTGGTCCTATCTAATCTCTCCTGCTCTGAAACATCCCATTCAATTTCTTGTGCTGATAGATGCCAGTGCTCTTTGAGCCTTCTGGGAGTACAGCTCGCTCCTCCCCGCTTGTCTCAGACTCTCCGCTTGAGTAAGACCTCTCCAGAATCACCGGGTCAGCCCCCTATTGTAAACAAGCGAGATCTGATTCTCACAGACCCAAAGGTCGGGAGAAGGGCTGATAATCAAAATCCAGACAGCGGTCTCTTGTCTGCGCTCGCTTCGCTTACGCAGCCAGATGCTGATGAACACAATATTACAATACAACACAATATTGCACTCGGCTCGGAGCGTCTTCATGAAGAGTGATGCCTAATTACAAACACGCTCCCTGTGTTGGCCGGTGGTTTAACGGGACCTGACAGGTGACTGAGAGCTGTCGGCTGCTTTCAGCGCGGCGCTACATTCTAATTGTATTGCTCATTAAGCGATAAGTAAGAAACGAGCGACGGCTCTCGTCGTGTTTATGGACTTTCCTTTTGCATTTACACACACGGATGTCACTTAGTAGGCTTCACGCTACTTTCAATTAAATGCTTCCACCGTGCCAGCAGACCACTTTAGAACAATCAAGCAGCTCAGTCCTCTGAGGAGGCTCATATTACCCATGATGCAACTCAGTAAGAAATTCACTTTCACCTCAACAAACTGGGAAATGATTGAAATACTATATTGTAGCTGTACCATAGAAAAAGAACTTTACTCTCTATCTGCTACTATTGTCTAGCAACCCGACCACCTCCGAGACCCTCTGGAGAGGAAGGAAGTCATTTTCACCACTGACCACGGAGGACAACAGTCATGATGCTCAGCAGGAACACGCGTTAGGGAGGGCAGTGGAGGAAGGTCAGCGGGCCAGGAGGGACCAGGAGGCGAGAGGAAATGTAATAATGATAAACAGATTCTCGGCCACGGCGCCCATCGCCCCGTCTCTGGGGTACCCTTCCACCTTGTCATGTCCGAGGACCTTGCATAATGCCCAACAAAGGGACAGGCCGCATTAAAAGTATGTGTGTCTGCGCGTGTTTGCTGGGGCACTTCTAATTTATTGGCCCACTGATTTGCTGAGGTGTGTGAGGCCGCATGCGGCTCGGGGCGCCGGCCCGGAACGTCCAGGCTCTGCTTCATTAGGTGCTCACGCCCTTAAGCTGCTGACATTTCCAAACTTGTTCCCCAGACTTCTAATTGTCATGAAATATTGGACACAGTCGCCGAAGCTTGGGAGCCGCGTGACGGATTCGGATTTGACAGGCTCTCTATTCACCTGGACGCGCGGCAGAGAGGTCTGTTCACTATTAAACGGTGCTGGTGCAGATACAACATGGCAAAAAGTGACACGCAATGAAAGGCACATTTTTTATTAAGGTAAACAATCTAGTGTTTTTCACTTTCAGTGTTTTTTTTTTTTATCAGTGGTACAGTACAATCAGCACCACACACCTACAGTATAAACTAAAGTTTTCAGTACATTGTCCTGAGCACAGAATTCAAAAAGCTGCCATCACATCAGAACATAATCCTCGTAACAGCCTCAGTGGATTCTGGATTATATGTAACATACATTATGTCTTTCGTTCTCGCTCACTTTAACACAACAGCGCACAAAAACTCATCCAACGCATTTCTGTGGAGCCCATTGTTGATGCGCTCTGGCCTAAAAGGTTACACCAATAAATATTGAAAACAACAAGAGGACAGTATTGTTTGCAGTGGATACAGTGAAGGGTGGAGGTAAAGGACTGTTCCTGCACTTTTTGCACGGCTTTAATTACAGGCTCAGCGTTTCATGTGCGAAACATATTAAACGGTTTTGTAATATAAACACCGCGAGTGCAAAATATCCGCTGAAAGTCCTGAGAGGTGGTGCACGTGCAGTGGAAACCATTAACATCGTACGAACTGAACTGTGAGGAATCAGAATCCACGCTATTATTCACTCCCGCACACTGTGGCCGTGCTTTGGAGGCAACGCGGTGCAGTTACAATCGGAGACGCATCACATCACGCACGCTTGAGCCGTAATAGAGTGGACTCAGAGGAAGCTGGGGTCACATTCTAAAAGTCTATTTGGATGTTGAGAAGGAATTTATCGCTACGTCAGTAGGAAAAGAAGAAACCAACCACCATTCGCTTCGTTGGAAAACCGACAGTCCAATTTTAAAATAAACCACAATGATAAAAACTCAGAAAAGAGACATTTGTGGTGTAATTGTTTCACCCTGGGCACCAATATTTGGGCTTTTGCTAAAATACATAAATATTTGCTAAAAAATATCAACATCAGATGATCCTCTGCCATTTTTGGTTTAAAGTATATAGTAAGTATCAGCTACTAGATATCCTGCGAGGATCAGACTGTTACCCATCAGTCAGCTTTAATGAGTGATTAGCAGGTGGTAATAGATGAGTGAAGGAACAGTGTGTGATTGGACGGCAACTAATAACGTAATAATACCCACAAGCACACTTTCAGATCACAGTATTTACTTTGGAGTCTCAGTCGTTTCTGGTTGCGGCTCTCGCTTGGCTCCGTTCTTCTCTTCGGCTCCGTTTAACTCGTTCGCGGCCTCAGACGTCTGTTTCATCTCTGCCTCTGAAACACTCACGCGCTCCTGGCTCTCCACGTTGTTCAAGTTGTGTCCCGGGTCCTTGGCTGGGTTTTCTTTGTCCTGCATGTGATAGTTGTAGATGTTCATGACGAAGAGGAAGACGCCGCCGGTCACGATCACAGAGCCACACATGAAGAAGAGGTACTTGTAGTCGCCGAAGACGTCCACCAACAGCCCTGTGAGAACCAAGACGTTCTGCGTCAGTGTCTCCATTCACTTTACAAGTGTCAAGGTGAAGAGTGTGTGTGTGTGTGTGTGTGTGTGTGTGTGTGTGTGTGTGTGTGTGTGTGTGTGTGTGTGTGTGTGTGTGTGTGTGTGAGAGAGAGACAGTCAAAGCGAGCAGGAGAACAGCCGTGCAGGAGATGACAGAGGGCCATTACACCCTTCCTGGCTCTCCACTGGAGCTGCTGGAAGGCAATTTGGACGCCTGCTACCAAAACGAATCAGAGGCCAGGCCCATTCTCAGAGCCATGAATATCGAGCCCAAGTCTGCGGCAAAGTGACAAACGTGGTTTAGATCAGAGTTTTAACTGCAGCCCGCTACAAAGACGACCCCCCCTTCAATCCAACCAGGCCTCTGGACACGGATCAATGGGCGAGTGTCACTGTCTTTCAATGCCAGCCTGTATGACAGTGTGTCTGTCACTACCATGTACATCGGTCCCACCAATTCACAGCCTCAGCATCACGGTTACTTTACATTTAAACTGAATGCTGACTTGAATGGACAACGGAGACACAACTTTATTGTGTGTGTGTGTGTGTGTGTGTGTGTGTGTGTGTGTGTGTGTGTGTGTGTGTGTGTGTGTGTGTGTGTGTGTGTGTGTGTGTGTGTGTGTGTGTGTGCGTTTGGACCCGTTTCAGCTTTCTCAGTGCAGACTGGATCTGATTGATAGCGCTCATCTGGTGCACACACGCCAATGACCATCACCCTCATTAAGACAGTCCTTGATTGACTGAGAGGCAACCGAGTCCATCTGCCATCGTCACCTCTTCCTTTAATGTATTCACGGCTTAATTATGGCCCAGGTACAGGGCTTTAATGACGAGGGTTTGAACTGAGCGTCATTAAACACCCAAAGCAAGGGGCTAATTACGCTCGCTTACCTCACTTCCTCCTAATTGGATTGACCTGCAGGTTTGGGGGGAGCAGTAACGAGCGGAGTCGTTGAGGGAGGCATAACGATTGTGCCCCCCGGAGGAGAACCCGGGACATGCAGGGAGGCGCTTATTTACCCCCTCTAACGAGCGCCCCACAAACTTGGGGGCCTGTACGTGTTCTCCTCATTAAAACTCAGGTTGGAGGGAGAAGAAAAGAACAGCTGATTAAACCACATCCTCCGTGTTCATAGCAGCTATCTATCTATATCTATCTACCGAAGTCCCATTATCTTATCTTCATTGTCTATATTGTCAGAACAGAAAATTTCCATTACAGTCAATATTACATTTTTAATATATCTAATATATACCAATAATCTCTGATCTGATCATATTATCATTTAAAACTGAGAATTTGTTGTTTTAACCCAAAACGCTCTCAGGCCACATTCACAGTCCGACGTCAGATAAAGTGGGAGTTACCGTCATGTCTGTGTGGAGCGGACCCACGTACCTGCAGCAGGCGGTCCCAGCAGCATCGGGAAACACTCTATGATGGTGACCAGGCCGACGGCGCTGGGGAAGCGCTGGTTCCCCATCAGGTCCATCAGACATTCAAATATCAGGGCGAAGACCATGCCGAAGCCGACGCCAAAGAGCACGGCGTACGCCACCAGGAAGGGGTAGCTCCTGATCAGCGGGCACAGCAGGTGGCTGGTGCCGTTAAAAATCATGGCGAAGCTGAAGAAGTACTGGATGCGGGGCCGGATCCACTTGCTGTTGGCCACCAGGCCGGTGCCGGGCCGCACGAACATGTCCACGAAGCCCGTGATGGAGAGCAGGTAGGCGGCGGAGTACTCCTCCACGCCTTGGCTGATGGCGTAGGCCGACAGGAAGACGATGGGCGCGTACGCCCCGAAGATGAACATCATGTTCCCCACCAGGTAGATGACGAAGCCCCTGTCTTTGAAGAAGGACAGGTCCAGGAAGGTCCTGGTCCTCCCCGCGCAGCTGGCCTTTAGCTTGGTGCTGGGACACATGGGCTGCTCCTCCGCCTTCCCCGGGGGCCCGCGAGGGAGGACCACGGGCCTCATCAGGGCGCCCGCCGCGCAGCAGTTGAGCATCAGGCTCCCGAGGATGCACAGACTGCCCCTCCAGCCGAACTTGTCCAGCAAATACTGGTTGAGAGGCGCCAGGCAGCAGAGGAACACGGGACTCCCGGCCATGGCCAGTCCGTTCGCTAGGGGACGTTTGGTGAGGAAATACTTGCTGATGATGGT